>NC_057802.1:312149914-312163149 GCF_018294505.1 Triticum aestivum
TGAGAGAACGTGTTTGTTCGAGAGAGACCAAGGAAGACTACTATATATCGATGGTGAATGTAGGCGGGAATTAAACGAAGGGATGGTCTTATTGGTTTCGGGGATATAGCGGAAGAGTGAGAGAGGGGGGGGGGTAGCTACAAGGAGATTGTTAAGTGTGAGTGTGTGTTTTACCCATCCAGGCGGAAGTTATGTGCGCACAAGAAGAGAACGATTCGATGTGGCGTTAGGGTTGAGGGTAATTAACTATGTATGGAGACATAGAGACCTTCAACGTGCATGTGTGAGAGGTATACATGTATACGTGGGATGTGTGTGTGTGTGTGCGCGCGCATGATCGAGATAAAAGAAAGAAGACGTAAGTCATAAGCTAAGATCAACGACATGGGAGAGACGGATCGGTATGACAATATGCATGCATGCGAGAATGCAGGGAAGAAGGCCCAACAATTGAGCATGTGTTTTTGTCTTTAAGAGATAGTGGCGTGGGCTGGAGCATGCATCTATGGCGAGCAGAGGGAGTGAGGCACAACAATTGTGCAAAAGAGATCAACCTATAAATGAAAGAAGGTTGATGGAGAAACAGATAAATAGAAAGATAAAGATGCTAGCTAGTGTGCGTTAGAGATAGGAGTCGAATGGATCAGAAGGCTGAGTTATGGGTGTGGGTGTGAGAAAGATGAACAAAGGGTGCATGTGACTCACATACAAACAAATATCAGAGAGAAATGAGATCCCGAGAGACGGAGTTTTGTGTCTGCGAGAGAGAAAGATATTTCAAAACAAGAGTGATAGCTAGAGAAACATATGAGGGAATGCAAGATATCTCTAGGGAGAGACAGTGTGTGTGAGCGACATGCAAGAGAACAGTGGATAAATATGAGACCCTCGGAGACAGAGTTTGTGTTTGTGTGTGAGAAAGGGATATTTAAGAGGAAGAGTCATAGGTTCTCATACCTAAGGAGCGAAAGACATCTCTGTATTAGGGGTGTGCGAGTTGCACACAGGAGAATAGTAGAGAGAAATGAGACCCCGGAAGACAAAGTTTTGTGTTTGTGTGAGAGAAAGAGATTCCACATGGAGAATCATAGTTAGAGACACATAGCAGGGAGCGATATATACTTAGAGAGAGATAGAGTGATGAAGGTCGAGGGAGAGAGTACCGTCAGTGTGTTACGAAGATAAAAGATCATTGTCGACATACAAGTAGCACGAGAGATACCTGAGAGACGATGAACGCGTATAGGTCTAGAGAGATAGTCCTATATAAGCATGAGTGATAGTTATATGAGACGAATATCTGGATTAAATGGGATTCAAATATTTAAACTGGAGATCACGACATCATAATATCATAACGCAAATTGGTGTATCAAACATGCATATTCATTTGAATTTAGGGACACGTGTAATGTTATATAGTTTATTAATATTGGTGATCCATAGATTCCTTATTTAGAAACAATGCATGGTTTATATGCAATTAATGTCTAAACGGGATACACTATATGTTGCGTGTGTGAAACACATATACATGTTTGAGAAGTAAAAAAACCCGCATGAAACACACATTAATTGGAGACAATTAGCGAGGAATGCATACATTGGATTTCAACATAAAGTGGTTTCAAATATTTGAAAATCCAAATTGATGGATACAAACTTATGAATCTGAGATCATGCCATTTGTAAACCATATTTATGTATAAAGGGTGTTGTGCTTTTGAAAGTATATATAAAAAATGATGTATATAGAATTTTATTCCAATCGAAAATGGATCCCGCCCAAAAAAAATAGAATACAAACGGGATTCGAATTGAGTTGGCACGGTAAACGTGCACTCTGCAAAATTTGAACGAATCGGGTGTCGGTGTCAAAACCGGCGGATCTCGGGTAGGGGGTCCCGAACTGTGCGTCTAAGGCGGATGGTAATAGGAGGCGGGGGGACACAATGTTTACCCAGGTTCGGGCCCTCTCGATGGAGGTAATACCCTACTTCCTGCTTGATTGATCTTGATGATATGAGTATTACAAGAGTTGATCTACCACGAGATCGTAGAGGCTAAACCCTAGAAGCTAGCCTATGATTATGGTCGTTCTTGTCCTACGGACTAAACCCTCAGGTTTATATAGACACCGGAGGGGGCTAGGGTTACACAGAGTCGGTTACAAGGGAGGAGATCTACATATCCGTATGAAGGAAATATGCCCTAGAGGCAATAATAAAGTTATTATTTATTTCCTTATATCATGATAAATGTTTATTATTCATGCTAGAATTGTATTAACCGGAAACATAATACATGTGTGAATACATAGACAAGCAGAGTGTCACTAGTATGCCTCTACTTGACTAGCTCGTTGATCAAAGATGGTTATGTTTCCTAGCCATAGACATGAGTTGTCATTTGATTAACGGGATCACATCATTAGGAGAAAGATGTGATTGACTTGACCCATTCCGTTAGCTTAGCACTCGATCGTTTAGTATGTTGCTATAGCTTTCTTCATGACTTATACATGTTCCTATGACTATGAGATTATGCAACTCCCGTTTACCGAAGGAACACTTTGTGTGCTACCAAACGTCACAACGTAACTGGGTGATTATAAAGGTGCTCTACAGGTGTCTCCAAAGGTACTTGTTGGGTTGGCATATTTTGAGATTAGGATTTGTCACTCCGATTGTCGGAGAGGTATCTCTGGGCCCACTCAGTAATACACATCACTATAAGCCTTGCAAGCATTGTGACTAATGAGTTAGTTGCGGGATGATGTATTACGAAACGAGTAAAGAGACTTGCTGGTAACGAGATTGAACTAGGTATCGAGATACCGACGATCGAATCTCGGGCAAGTAACATACCGATGACAAAGGGAACAACGTATGTTGTTATGCGGTCTGACCGATAAAGATCTTCGTAGAATATGTGGGAACCAATATGAGCATCCAGGTTCCGCTATTGGTTATTGACCGGAGAGGTGTCTCGGTCATGTCTACATAGTTCTCGAACCCGTAGGGTCCGCACGCTTAGCATTACGATGACAGTTATATTATGAGTTTATATGTTTTGATGTACCGAAGGTTGTTCGGAGTCCCGGATGTGATCACGGACATGACGAGGAGTCTCGAAATGGTCGAGACATAAAGATTGATATATTGGAAGCCTATGTTTGGACATCGGAAGTGTTCCGGGTGAAATCGGGATTTTTCCGGAGTACCGGGAGGTTACCGGAACCCCCCGGTAACTTAATGGGCCTTATTGGGCCTAGGTGGAAGAGAGGAGAGGAGACCAGGGCAGGGCCGCGCGCCCCTTCCCCCCCAGTCCGAATAGGACAAGGAGAGGGGGGCGGCGCCCCCCCCTTCCTTCCTCCCCTCCACCTTTTCCCCCTTCCTCTCCTAGTCCAACATGGAAAGGGGGGAGTCCTACTCCCGGTAGGAGTAGGACTCCTCCTGGCGCGCCTCTCCTCCCTTGGCCGGCGGCTTCCCCCTTGCTCCTTTATATACGGGGGCAGGGGGCACCTGTAACACACAATTGATCTACGATCTTTTAGCCGTGTGCGGTGCCCCCCTCCACCATATTACACCTCGATAATATCGTAGCGGTGCTTAGGCGAAGCCCTGCGTCGGTAGAACATCATCATCGTCACCACGCCGTCGTGCTGACGAAACTCTCCCTCAACACTCGGCTGGATCGGAGTTCGAGGGACGTCATCGAGCTGAACGTGTGCTGAACTCGGAGGTGCCGTGCATTCGGTACTTGATCGGTCGGATCATGAAGACGTACGACTACATCAACCGCGTTGTGTTAACGCTTCCGCTTTCGGTCTACGAGGGTACGTGGACAACACTCTCCCCTCTCGTTGCTATGCATCACCATGATCTTGCGTGTGTGTAGAATTTTTTTGAAATTACTATGTTCCCCAACAGTGGCATCCGAGCCTGGTTTTATGCGTTGATGTTATGCACGAGTAGAACACAAGTGAGTTGTGGGCGATATAAGTCATACTGCTTACCAGCATGTCATACTTTGGTTCGGCGGAATTGTGAGATGAAGCGGCCCGGACCGACATTACGCGTACGCTTATGCGAGACCGGTTTCACCGTTGCGAGCACTCGTTGCTTAAAGGTGACTGGCGGGTGTCTGTCTCTCTCACTTTAGTTGAACCGAGTGTGGCTACGCCCGGTCCTTGCGAAGGTTAAAACAGCACCAACTTGACAAACTATCGTTGTGGTTTTGATGCGTAGGTAAGAACGGTTCTTGCTAAGCCCGTAGCAGCCACGTAAAACTTGCAACAACAAAGTAGAGGACGTCTAACTTGTTTTTGCAGGGCATGTTGTGATGTGATATGGTCAAGACGTGATGCTATATTTTATTATATGAGATGATCATGTTTTGTAACCGAGTTATCGGCAACTGGCAGGAGCCATATGGTTGTCGCTTTATTGTATGCAATGCAATCGGCATGTAATTGTTTTACTTCATCACTAAGCGGTAGCGATAGTCGTAAAAGCAATAGTTGGCGAGACGACAACGATGCTACAATGGAGATCAAGGTGTCGCGCCGGTGACGATGGTGATCATGACGGTGCTTCGGAGATGGAGATCACAAGCACAAGATGATGATGGCCATATCATATCACTTATATTGATTGTATGTGATGTTTATCTTTTATGCAGCTTATCTTGCTTTGATTGACGGTAGCATTATAAGATAATCTCTCACTAAAATTTCAAGATAAAAGTGTTCTCCCTGAGTATGCACCGTTGCGAAAGTTCTTCGTGCTGAGACACCACGTGATGATCGGGTGTGATAGGCTCTACGTTCAAATACAACGGGTGCAAAACAGTTGCACACGCGGAATACTCAGGTTAAACTTGACGAGCCTAGCATATGCAGATATGGCCTCGGAACACGGAGACCGAAAGGTCGATGTGAATCATATAGTAGATATGATCAACATAGTGACGTTCACCATTGAAACTACTCCATCTCACGTGATGATCGGACATGGTTTAGTTGATATGGATCACGTGATCAGTTAGAGGATGAGAGGGATGTCTATCTAAGTGGGAGTTCTTAAGTAATATGATTAATTGAACTTGAATTTATCATGAACTTAGTACCTGATAGTATCTTGCTTGTCTATGTTAATTGTAGATAAATGGCCCGTGCTGTTGTTCCGTTGAATTTTAATGCGTTCCTTGAGAAAGCAAAGTTGAAAGATGATGGTAGCAATTACACGGACTGGGTCCGTAACTTGAGGATTATCCTCATTGCTGCACAGAAGAATTACATCCTGGAAGCACCACTAGGTGCCAGGCCTGCTGCAAGAGCAATACTAGAAGTTATGAACGTCTGGCAGAGCAAAGCTGATGACTACTCGATAGTTCAGTGTGCCATGCTTTACGGCTTAGAACCGGGTCTTCAATGACGTTTTGAACGTCATGGAGCATATGAGATGTTCCAGGAGTTGAAGTTAATATTTCAAGCAAATGCCCGGATTGAGAGATATGAAGTCTCCAATAAGTTCTACAGCTGCAAGATGGAAGAGAATAGTTCTGTCAGTGAGCATATACTCAAAATGTCTGGGTATAATAATCACTTGATTCAACTGGGAGTTAATCTTCCAGATGATAGCGTCATTGACAGAATTCTTCAATCACTGCCACCAAGCTACAAGAGCTTCGTGATGAACTATAACATGCAAGGGATGAATAAGACAATTCCCGAGCTCTTCGCAATGCTAAAGGCAGCGGAGGTAGAAATCAAAAAGGAGCATCAAGTGTTGATGGTTAATAAGACCACTAGTTTCAAGAAAAAGGGCAAAGGGAAGAAGAAGGGGAACTTCAAGAAGAACAGCAAGCAAGTTGCTGTTCAGGAGAAGAAACCCAAGTCTGGACCTAAGCCTGAAACTGAGTGCTTCTACTGCAAGCAGACTGGTCACTTGAAGCGGAACTGCCCCAAGTATTTAGCGGATAAGAAGGATGGCAAGGTTAACAAAGGTATATGTGATATACATGTTATTGATGTGTACCTTACTAATGCTCGCAGTAGCACCTGGGTATTTGATACTGGTTCTGTTGCTAATATTTGCAACTCGAAACAGGGGCTACGGATTAAGCGAAGATTGGCTAAGGACGAGGTGACGATGCGCGTGGGAAATGGTTCCAAAGTCGATGTGATCGCCGTCGGCACGCTACCTCTACATCTACCTTCGGGATTAGTATTAGACCTAAATAATTGTTATTTGGTGCCAACGTTGAGCATGAACGTTATATCTGGATCTTGTTTGATGCGAGACGGTTATTCATTTAAATCAGAGAATAATGGTTGTTCTATTTATATGAGTAATATCTTTTATGGTCATGCACCCTTGAAGAGTGGTCTATTTTTAATGAATCTCGATAGTAGTAACACACATATTCATAATGTCGAAGCCAAAAGATGCAGAGTTGATAATGATAGTGCAACTTATTTGTGGCACTGCCATTTAGGTCATATCGGTGTAAAGCGCATGAAGAAACTCCATAATGATGGAATTTTGGAATCACTTGATTATGAATCACTTGGTACTTGCGAACCGTGTCTCATGGGCAAGATGACTAAATCACCGTTCTCCGGAACTATGGAGAGAGCAACTGATTTGTTGGAAATCATACATACAGATGCATGTGGTCCGATGAATATTGAGGCTCGTGGCGGATATCGTTATTTTCTCACCTTCACAGATGATTTGAGCAGATATGGGTATATCTACTTAATGAAACATAAGTCTGAAACATTTGAAAAGTTCAAAGAATTTCAGAGCGAAGTTGAAAATCATCGTAACAAGAAAATAATGTTTCTACGATCAGATCGTGGAGGAGAATATTTGAGTTACGAGTTTGTCCTACATTTGAAACAATGCGGAATAGTTTCGCAACTCACGCCACCCGGAACACCACAACGTAATGGTGTGTCCGAACGTCGTAATCGTACTTTACTAGATATGGTGCGATCTATGATGTCTCTTACTGATTTACCGCTATCGTTTTGGGGTTATGCTTTAGAGACGGCTGCATTCAGTCTAAATAGGGCACCATCAAAATCCGTTGAAATGACACCTTATGAACTATGGTTTGGCAAGAAACCAAAGTTGTCGTATCTTAAAGTTTGGGGTTGCGATGCTTATGTGAAGAAACTTCAACCTGATAAGCTCGAACCTAAATCGGAGAAATGTGTCTTCATAGGATACCCAAAGGAGACTGTTGGGTACACCTTCTATCATAGATCCGAAGGCAAGACATTCGTTGCTAAGAATGGATCCTTTCTAGAGAAGGAGTTTCTCTCGAAAGAAGTGAGTAGGAGGAAAGTAGAACTTGATGAGGTAACTGTACCTGCTCCCTTATTGGAAAGTATATCATCACAGAAATCAGTTTCTGCGACACCTACACCAATTAGTGAGGAAGTTAATGATAATGATCATGAAACTTCAGATCAAGTTATTACTGAACCTCGTAGGTCAACCAGATTAAGATCCGCACCAGAGTGGTACGGTAATCCTGTTCTGGAGGTTATGTTACTAGACCATGACGAACCTACGAACTATGAAGAAGCGATGGTGAGCCCAGATTCCGCAAAATGGCTTGAGGCCATGAAATCCGAGATGGGATCCATGTATGAGAACAAAGTATGGACTTTGGTTGACTTGCCCGATGATCGGCAAGCCATTGAAAATAAATGGATCTTCAAGAAGAAGACTAACGCTGACGGTAATGTTACTGTCTATAAAGCTCGACTTGTTGCGAAAGGTTTTCGACAAGTTCAAGGAATTGACTACGATGAGACCTTCTAACCCGTAGCGATGCTTAAGTCTGTCCGAATCATGTTAGCAATTGCCGCATTTTATGATTATGAAATTTGGCAAATGGATGTCAAAACTGCATTCCTGAATGGATTTCTGGAAGAAGAGTTGTATATGATGCAACCGGAAGGTTTTGTCGATCCAAAGGGAGCTAACAAAGTGTGCAAGCTCCAGCGATCCATTTATGGACTGGTGCAAGCCTCTCGGAGTTGGAATAAACGCTTTGATAGTGTGATCAAAGCATTTGGTTTTATACAGACATTTGGAGAAACCTATATTTACAAGAAAGTGAGTGGGAGCTCAGTAGCATTTCTGATATTATATGTGGATGACATATTGCTGATTGGAAATGGTATAGAATTTCTGGATAGCATAAAGGGATACTTGAATAAGAGTTTTTCAATGAAAGACCTTGGTGAAGATGCATATATATTGGGCATCAAGATCTATAGAGATAGATCAAGACGCTTAATTGGACTTTCACAAAGCACATACCTTGACAAAGTTTTGAAGAAGTTCAAAATGGATCAAGCAAAGAAAGGGTTCTTGCCTGTACTACAAGGTGTGAGATTGAGTAAGACTCAATGCCCGACCACTGCAGAAGATAGAGAGAAGATGAAAGATGTTCCCTATGCTTCAGCCATAGGCTCTATCATGTATGCAATGCTGTGTACCAGACCTGATGTGTGCCTTGCTATAAGTTTAGCAGGGAGGTACCAAAGTAATCCAGGAGTGGATCACTGGACAGCGGTCAAGAACATCCTGAAATACCTGAAAAGGACTAAGGATATGTTTCTCGTTTATGGAGGTGACAAAGAGCTCATCGTAAATGGTTACGTTGATGCAAGCTTTGACACTGATCCGGACGATTCTAAATCGCAAACCGGATACGTGTTTACATTGAACGGTGGAGCTGTCAGTTGGTGCAGTTCTAAGCAAAGTGTCGTGGCGGGATCTACGTGTGAAGCGGAGTACATAGCTGCTTCGGAAGCAGCAAATGAAGGAGTCTGGATGAAGGAGTTCATATCCGATCTAGGTGTCATACCTAGTGCATCGGGACCAATGAAAATCTTTTGTGACAATACTAGTGCAATTGCCTTAGCAAAGGAATCCAGATTTCACAAGAGAACCAAGCACATTAAAAGACGCTTCAATTCCATCCGGGATTTAGTCTAGGTGGAAGACATAGAAATTTGCAAGATACATACGGATCTGAATGTTGCAGACCCGTTGACTAAGCCTCTTCCACGAGCAAAACATGATCAGCACCAAGACTCCATGTGTGTAAGAATCATTACTGTGTACTCTAGATTATTGACTCTAGTGCAAGTGGGAGACTGAAGGAAATATGCCCTAGAGGCAATAATAAAGTTATTATTTATTTCCTTATATCATGATAAATGTTTATTATTCATGCTAGAATTGTATTAACCGGAAACATAATACATGTGTGAATACATAGACAAACAGAGTGTCACTAGTATGCCTCTACTTGACTAGCTCGTTGATCAAAGATGGTTATGTTTCCTAGCCATAGACATGAGTTGTCATTTCATTAACAGGATCACATCATTAGGAGAAAGATGTGATTGACTTGACCCATTCCGTTAGCTTAGCACTCGATCGTTTAGTATGTTGCTATTGCTTTCTCCATGACTTATACAAGTTCCTATGACTATGAGATTATGCAACTCCCGTTTACCGGAGGAACACTTTGTGTGCTACCAAACGTCACAACGTAACTGAGTGATTATAAAGGTGCTCTACAGGTGTCTCCAAAGGTACTTGTTGGGTTGGCGTATTTCGAGATTAGGATTTGTCACTCCGATTGTCGGAGTGGTATCTCTGGGCCCACTCAGTAATACACATCACTATAAGCCTTGCAAGCATTGTGACTAATGAGTTAGTTGCGGGATGATGTATTACGGAACGAGTAAAGAGACTTGCTGGTAACGAGATTGAACAAGGTATCGAGATACCGACGATCGAATCTCGGGCAAGTAACATACCGATGACAAAGGGAACAACGTATGTTGTTATGCGGTCTGACCGATAAAGATCTTCGTAGAATATGTGGGAACCAATACGAGCATCCAGGTTCCGCTATTGGTTATTGACCGGAGAGGTGTCTCGGTCATGTCTACATAGTTCTCGAACCCGTAGGGTCCGCACGCTTAACGTTACGATGACAGTTATATTATGAGTTTATATGTTTTGATGTACCGAAGGTTGTTCGGAGTCCCAGATGTGATCACGGACATGACGAGGAGTCTCGAAATGGTCGAGACATAAAGATTGATATATTGGAAGCCTATGTTTGGACATCGGAAGTGTTCCGGGTGAAATCGGGATTTTTCCGGAGTACCGGGAGGTTACCGGAACCCCCCGGTAACTTAATGGGCCTTATTGGGCCTAGGTGGAAGAGAGGAGAGGAGACCAGGGCAGGCCCGCGCGCCCCTTCCCCCGCAGTCCGAATAGGACAAGGAGAGGGGGGCGGCGCCCCCCCTTCCTTCGTCCCCTCCACCTTTTCCCCCTTCCTCTCCTAGTCCAACATGGAAAGGGGGGAGTCCTACTCCCGGTAGGAGTAGGACTCCTCCTGGTGCGCCTCTCCTCCCTTGGCCGGCGGCCTCCCCCTTGCTCCTTTATATACGAGGGCAGGGGGCACCTCTATACACACAATTGATCTACGATCTTTTAGCCGTGTGCGGTGCCCCCGTCCACCATATTACACCTCGATAATATCGTAGCGGTGCTTAGGCGAAGCCCTGCGTCGGTAGAACATCATCATCGTCACCACGCCGTCGTGCTGACGAAACTCTCCCTCAACACTCGGCTGGATTGGAGTTCGAGGGACGTCATCGAGCTGAACGTGTGCTGAACTCGGAGGTGCCGTGCGTTTGGTACTTGATCGGTCGGATCGTGAAGACGTACGACTACATCAACCGCGTTGTGTTAACGCTTCCGCTTTCGGTCTACGAGGGTACGTGGACAACACTCTCCCCTCTCGTTGCTATGCATCACCATGATCTTGCTTGTGCGTAGATTTTTTTTGAAATTACTACGTTCCCCAACACCGTATTGCCAAGCTTGCCTTCCACGCAAAGGAGAGTCCCATCCGGACACGGGACGAAGTCTTGAGTCTTGTATCTTCGTAGTCTAACAGTCCGGCTAAAGTATATAGTCTGGCTGTCCGAGGACCCCCTAATCCAGGACTCCCTCAGTAGCCCCTGAACCAGGCTTCAATGACAATGAATCCGGTGCGCAGATTGTCTTCGGCATTGCAAGGCGGGTTCCTCCTCCGAATACTCCATAGAAGATTTTGAACACAAGGATCGTGTCCGGCTCTGTAAAATAAATTCCACATACCACCGTAGAGAGTATAATATTTTCACAAATCTTAATCTGCTGACAACTTTTCATAGCGTGATGTTCTGCCGTGGTCTGGTCATGTCGAACCGTTTTTCCCAGCCTGACACTGCACGTGTTGCGAGGCGGTTTTATTGGCACGTCTTGTCGAAGCAGAGATCGTGTTCCTCTTATCACGGGATTCTCATCAATACGGGCGTGGGTAACCCAATCGCGCCTGTTGGTATGACTCCTCGATTTAGGCAAGGTCCAAACGGCCACGCGGAGGACGCTCGGTATTCACCCCCTTTATAAAGGGGCCAAGGCCTGTCCTTTTCTTCTCGCGCTCGATCCTTCCCTTCCCCCACCTCGAATTCCAACACCCGAGGCTCCGGCTAAGCGCTTCGGACCTTCAATCATGTCCGGATCCAACCTTCAAGGCTGGTGGATGGCCTCCTCTGTCACAGAGGAGGACATCAAGAAGATAAGAGAAGCCAGATATCTGACCGCTGAAATCTCGCACAGGCTGCCTGCTCCAGGGCAGGTCATCCCTACTCCCGAATCCAACGAGAGTGTCGTATTTGTTTCCCACCTCCTCCGAGGGCTAGGCTTTAGTCTTGATCCCTTTGTTAGAGGTCTTATGTTCTTCTACGGGCTCGATTTCCATGATCTGGCTCCGGATTCCATCCTTCACATCTCGTCGTTCATCGTCGTGTGCGAAGCCTTCCTCCGCGTCACCCCACACTTCAGCTTATGGCTCAAGACCTTCAATGTGAAGTCGAGGATGATCGATGGGCGACACGCAGAGTGCGGAGGTGCCATAATAAGCAAAGGCGCCGATGCTCCATGGCCGGAGGGTTCCTTCCCAGAGATGTCCAACTTATGGCAGCGGGAGTGGTTTTACATCACGGCTCCCCGAAGCACTAAGTGGGCAGGTGCCCCCGCCTTCCGTTCGGCCCCCCGCCACAATTGGCGTCGTGGGTCAGCAAGGGGCTGGACTGGGGGCCAGTTAACGACGTGCTGATAGAAACCAAAATCTGCGAGATGGAAATTACTACTGCCTATCCCTGCCACGCAAAGCCTATCTGCTCGATTTCTATAGGTTTCGATAGGGTAGGTTTGTAATTTCACTCGAACGTGACATAACCGCCTCTCACCCGGATTCATACACAGTGGGCGCCAAAACACAGTGTGTCCTCGGCCGAAATCGACTCCCTCCCCGATTCATACACGGTGGGCGCCAAAAACAAACTCTCATCAGCAAATATTCGGTGTATGCGAGATTACCGTCCTATCCCCAACCGACTAATATTGTTGTGATGTAGGAAATTTGAAACGGGGGCTAAGTTTGTAAATTTCCTCGCATTTGAGACAAGCGCGCCCTGAAGACATGGTTCCCCCCTTCCTCTCCACCTCCATTTCCCCATTCGTACTCCGTGGGCGCCAAAACACCCTCTCCACCCCAGCCTCATCCGTCTGCCACCCCATCCACCGCCGTCCTCCTCCACCATGCCGGAGCTGATACCCCGACGCCGCCGTCCATTACAAGAGATCGACCTCTCTCATCCACGGCTTTGGACCAGGATCCTTGCATCCCGTCCTCTCGCTTCATCCCCGCCAAAGTCCACCTTGCCGGCTCCGCTCCTACGACCGTCTCGTCCACCGTGCCCCGCCGCCACCGTCTACCCTCCTAGATCTGCTTACACGCTGCCGACAGCCATCGCTACCGCAGCACCGTCAAATTCTCAGCAGATGCATACACGGCGCCGCACCAGAGGCGGTACTCTTTCGCATCTGCTCAACTTATTTATCGCAGCAAGAAAATAGATCGCCACTGCTTTACTCTAATTTCTTGTCCATCACTTACTTGCTAGTTGAGAGCAAACATTGGTTGCGAAGTTGCCTTTGTCCGGTTTGCACCTTCAGATCCGCCATGGCACGCTCAACACTATACTCCCAATGCTTATGGTTTTCCCCTTTTATATTCCACACTAGTTAAATCACAGTAGACTAAATTTCAAAATTGGGTCAGTCGATTTT
>NC_057802.1:312163432-312237936 GCF_018294505.1 Triticum aestivum
GAACGAAGAAAACTTGACGCGGGTGGGGGCGCCGGTCGGGGTGGGGGTGGTGGAGGAACACAGGCGGTGGGGCCGATGGTCCGGTCGGTGGCCCGTGCGGTGTTCTGTATGGGAAGAATCAGAGACGAGGAAGAAGAAGGGTTAGGAGACGTAGGATCTTCATCCAATCGCCTGAAATGGTCGACTGACCCAAATGCAGACATGCCTTTATATTCGGTACCATCATCATACCTGTTAGCACTGCTCCTAAATCCATCAAGCTAAACAACGTGCCACTCATAATTCCAAACTTGTTGCTCAAGTACGAATCTGATATGATGCTGATATTACTAAAACAGATACCATTTCATTGGTTAGCTAATGTTCCTACTTTACTTTTGAAAAAGCACGTGCACCACATATAGAGAGACAGCAGGGAGTTGCTTTCTTAATGAGCTCTGGTTCATCATGTGTGGGCACTGCGCAACGAACATTTTATTATCCAAAATATGCTTGCTCTTCTTTACCATGTTCCTCTTCTGTTCTTCTTTAATAAGTACTCTCTCCGTTTCTAAATACAGGTCTTTGTATAGATTCCACCATGGATTACATATGGAGCAAAATGAGTGAATCTACACTCTAAAATGTATCTGGATACATCTGTATGTGATCCATAGTGGAAATCTCTACCAAGACTTATATTTTGGAACGGAGGGAGTATGATAGTAGTACAGTATGTTCCTTGTAGTGAATATGAGCAGGGACATTTGCAGTGTAGAGGTCTATACGGTCGGTTGGTATGGACACTTTGAACTCGTCGGGCCTCTTTGATTCGTAGGATTTTGTAAACATGGGAATAGGATTTGTAGTGGCCTGCCCACTTGAATCCTATAAGAATAGCAAGAAAATGCGGGGAGCTGTGTCGCCTTTGAGAGTTACACTGACATTAATAGTACCGCACCTTCAGTTGAAGAGAGCTGGTATCCGAAGCCTTTCTAGCCGTACCAGCAATACTATCACATATATTCCAGCAAGTTCCACTTTGCTGATTTTACTCTGATGCTTATGGTTTTCCCGTTATATCTACACTATGATCTGTGTAGCTGCTTTGTGTCGCACTAGCAGCATTCCACTCTTGAAGCTAAACACCGCAATGACTTACAAAATTGGCACCAAGGCATTGAGTGCCATTTTGGATGCAATGAAACTCATACGCTCCCCACCTGTTGACTCTTGTTCAGAATATGATCCTAATGACTCTTGTTCAAAATTACCACATATAGAGAGACAACATGGAATTGCATTTCTTTGGGCGATGTGATTCATATGCAATTAAGCAGAACCTCAAGAATATGCTTCCTCTTCTGTTCTTTAACATGTTCCTCTTTTGTTATTCTGTATTTAGTACGTACAGTATGTTCCTTGTCAGGAAGGGGAGCAGGGACATCTGCAGTCAACAGCTGATAGAGCCGGCATGTACTTGATTGATAGGCTTTCAATTACTAGCGGCAATACAACACCGTATTTTCAAGCCAGTTCCACTTTCCCGATTTATATATCGTGGTTATGGTGTACCCCTTTTATGTACACTATGATCTGCCTAGTTGCTGTGTGCTCTTGTTATCATGGTTTGGCAATAAACTCTCTATACAGTATATTTTGAACCTATCATCTGCCAACTATCCTTACTTCTCGAGCCTATTTTTTGTGTACTTGTGCTAGATTATATAAATGCGCGCACCATATTACAGCACACATGAGCTCTCTCATCAGAATCCAGTGATAGCACACAAGTGTTTACAGGGGCGCCCCTATATTAGAATATCCTCTGCATTACAAAGATAATCTCACAACTATTTATGTTTTCATGGTTCTCAGATATTATACGTAATTACAGTGAATATCAGAATCCACGCATCAGAAGAATATTGTGGAACACTGCAATGACTTAAAAAATTGGCACCAAGGCATTGAGTGCCATTCTGGATGCAATGAAACTCATACGCTCCCCACCTATAGATTCTTGTTCAGAATATGATCTTAATGACTATTCTAACCTCGAGGAGTCAAAGGTAGATGGCCTGTCATGTTCACCCATCAAGGTGCCTGCTCTAATTTGGCAAGGTTTTATTGATTGCGCGTATCTTGCATATGTTGTCTTGCATTTATTCTACTTTGTTGCACCGCCATCTGCTTAGTTTACTCATCATATATGTCGAGATGCCATGCCCATCCATTATCAATACATATTCCATCTGTCATCATACCATGTTTTTCCACTCAAATGCTGTTCTTGTGCATCAGACATCAAAAAGGAAGAGGGTGATTGCCGAACCTGAAGGAGCACCAGCAAAGTCCTTGAAAAACGTGGTTGTGCCGGAGAAATCAGACACCACCCCACTTATATTGGCTGTACAACCAGTGACACAAAACGTAGGACCGACTCCAGCAGACTGTACCCATACTTCACTGGCCACACCACTAGCCCCACCACACAGGACCTGCACTCCAGCAAAAGGTATGCCGATTTCAGTTGCCATAGCACCAGCCGTACCACAGAAAAATCCCACTCCAGCAAAAAGTACAGTAAGTCCACCGGCCGAAGACCTATCCCAACTGCATAGACGGCCAATTCCTGCAGATTGGAACCCCATTCCAGTTATTCCCAGTTTAAAAGACAATGCTTTGAATGTTGTTAGGGACTACATGCATATATTCCCATCATTGGAAGATTATAGTGAAGACAAACACCATTTTCATATCTTCCTGTCCCACTTACGTGTAAGTGCTATTATTCATGGTGATTATTTTCCTGTTTTCTGCTGATTGAACACATCAATGATTTACATTACATTGTTGTAAGTAGGTGAGGGTCAATCTGGATAGTCATGACGAGCAAAGCTTGCTTGCGCTTTTCAAGGAAGCATTGCAGCAGTATTGGTGTTACCTGAGGAAATCATACTTTGCTGGCAAGTCTGTAAACGAATTTCTGGTGAAGTCTCCTGTGCTAAATTTAGAAGACATTGAATGGAAAAACCTTGTTATGCACTGGTCTCGTTCTGAGGATGAGGTACTGTCTATGATATCACATGACAATTTGAACTTCTACTTTTCTGCATGTGCCTTACAGATCTTTTTTGCAGGAAATCTGCTCGAAAAAGAATTCCGGTTTGAAAAGAACGACAGAATATCGCAAATATGCTGCCCGCTGCTTTGCTCTTGTTAGTACCTGTTGTCCTATATCACTGTACTTGCATACATACCTGGTTCATTATGTGACAACAGTATGCACGATAGCTTGCTTATCAATTGATCGCTCCAAATTATCTGATCTGTATGAATGGTTACATTAGTGTAGAATATATCCAATGCCAATGATTTTTTTTAGCTCTGCATTGTTCTTGTAAGTCCCTGCTGCCCTTTATCAGTGTACTTATATTGACAGGTAGTTGTTCATGTATCATCACTCTGCAGCTTATTTTCCTTTGCCCTCCAGTTTCTACACATAAGATCTATATTTACTCTTACCATAAGGTTGGATAACACCGATGGTACTGAAGAAGTTTAGCTCTGCATTGCTCTTGGCTGTACCTTTTGCCTGTATCACTATACTTACATTTATAGCTACTTGGTTATGTAGCATCACTCTTCATCGTATCTTAAATATTCTCCATTTTTTCTTATATTGTCACCTCTATATTTACTCTTAACAAAATGTAGAATAAAGGCAATGCTTATGAAGAAGATTCTGTGGTAAACTTCTTGAATTACCCCCCCATCAGCATGGACAAGGGCTTTATAGAGCCTGCCTTCACCAATAATGTAAGTTTGTCCTTCTCAAGCCTTCAAACTTTGTTGTGTATATTTGGTTAGGCATGACTGCAACAACTGTTTATTTTTGGTGTTTGCATCAAATTGCATGTTTAAAGTTTATTATGTACTCCAGTTCATAAACAAAAGTTTGTCCTTCTCAATTTAAGTTTTCAGTTGTACAACCAAGTTCCTTCTTCATACCATGTAAATTAAACTAAACAGAGCAAGTGATCTTATTTGCCAATCTGAAATGGGATAAATTGACAACACACTAACCATTGATACTTATGAGTTCTTGATCTGTAATCCAGTGGTGTCGTGAAGCTGCTAACTCCTTCACAATGTCATTTCCTGCCATGTCTTGGCCTGAACAATACCATATTGTGTTAATGCTATTTTAAACTGTGTCACTTTATTCGTCAGTAAGAAATGTGATGAATTGTCAGCACGGATACTTGTATGTGCAAAACCTGTCATCTGGCTGATTGTTTATCTTTCAGAGTGAGGAGGATATAAGTGTCAAACAAGTGCAGTCTCACCAGCTTGCTCAGCTGCTTGCGCTGCAGCTCCCGAGAAGGGCTATCCTTTCTTGAACTCTATTGAAGGGCTGTCGGTTTTGTATATTATTTTGTCGGCGTGTTTAGTTGCACTGGTGGCGATCTTTGATGCCTAGTGTATGCAATCTACTGTCTGCTTGTGCTTTATTATCATAGTGGCGAACTTTGATGCCCAGTGGATGTAATATGCCGTAATTTCTTTATTGTGTAGTCTAGGTTTTTTTCTTATTCATGATGCTGCAGTTATTTTACTGTATATATATCTTGTCTTCGCAGTAAACCGGCCAAACCGTAAAATTACGGTACATAATCGGGCCATCATGCAAATCACCATGTATGATCCGCATCATGGGCCCCGTCATCTTGGTCCGTTAACAGGCCTAAATGTAAACTGGCCCACTAGTAGATTCGGGCCTTTAATAGGCCGAGTAAACCGCCGGCCCTATTTTCCCAAGAAAACTCAATGGGCCTTTAGGAGGCTGAAAAGTAGGTTGGGCCTGAAACGTGCCGAACAACTCACGGGCCGGCAGCAGGCCGAATTAGACCCCGGCCCATGAATGTTCCAATCAAATCATGGGCTTATAACAGGCCAAAATTGTCTCGGTCCTTGTTTGGCCCAATCAGATTATCGGCTGCGAGCTGGCCGGATGCAAACCGTGCTGTAGTTAGGCCCAACTATATGACGGGCTTTTAACATGCCGGAATTAATATAGGGCCGAAATGTTAAACGGGCCCTTAACAGGCCGAAACTAATATCAGGCCGAATTACTAAATGGGCCTTTAGCAAATGGGCCCAAAAGCGTAGCGTCCAGTTGACGGGCCAAATCTGATATGGGCCATAATTTAGCCCAAAGCCTCTTAAAGGGCCGGAACTGATCTGGGCCGTAATTTGGCCCAGAACGTGGTAGGATTTTAACGGGCTGGATCTCATATGGGCCATTATTAGGCCCGGAACGTGGCAGGCCATTAATGGACCGGATCAAATATGGGCCGGCATTTGGCCCAAAACATGGCAGCCAGTTAATGGGCCGGCCTACTAGGGTCCTCAAAATCTTGTGGGCCTAAAGCTGGGCCGACCCATTAATGTCGGCGAAATCTCATGGGCCTTTAGCTGGGCCGGCCCATTATGGTCCACAAAAATCTTGTGGGCCTTCACCTGGGCCGACCCATTATGGCACGCAAAAATCTTGTGGGCCTTTACCTGGGCCAGCCCATTATGGCCCGCAAAATCTTGTGGGCCTTTAGCTGGGCCGCCCCATTATGGTCCGCAAAATCTTGTGGGCCTTTAGTTGGGCCGGCCCATTTAAACTGTATGGGCCGTGCCACATGTCGACGTATCATAGGCGATTTGGGTCCAATGAGTGGACGACATCTGTCCCAACGGTGAGCCGACACGTGTTTCCTCCAGCCAATGATGATTTTACACGTGGAAATCCCCATTGGTCGGGGCTGTTAACGGGTTATCGGATCCAAAACCGGACCCGATAGCTTAACGGCGTTCCATTACGGTGGATGCCACGTGTCGGTCACCCTTGACGAAAGCACTTCTGTGACGCACGATTTATCGTCATGGAAGTAGACACTTCCGTGATGATAATTTTGGTAATGTCATGGAACACTTCTACGACAGCACAGGTATGACTATCTTGATTCTGTCATAAATTTGTCATGGATGTACATGCATGACAGAAAACGTGACCTACTGTGACAAACACGTATCATCACGGAAGTGTATTTTTTTGCATTGGTAGTCCGGACTCGTTTGACAGTGTCCGGGAGCTCGGCCGCCGAATTAAGGTTCTACTTGAGAAGGCCGCTCTGTACTTCTGCTGCTAAAGCAGCGGTGTGCTCCTCGGTACGGAGGGAGCGTTCCGTGTTTCCATTGACTGTTATGACGCCGCGTGGTCCGGACATCTTGAGCTTGAGATAAGCGTAGTGTGGCACCGCATTGAATCGAGCAAATGCGGTTCGTCCAAGCAGTGTGTGATAGCCACTGCGAAAGGGGACGATATCGAAAATCAACTCTTCGCTTCGGAAGTTGTCCGGGGATCCGAAGACAACCTCTAGTGTGATTGAGCCCGTGCAACGGGCCTCTACACCTGGTATGACTCCTTTAAAGGTAGTCTTGGTGGGCTTAATTCTTGAGGGATTAATGCCCATTTTGCGCGTTGTGTCCTGATAGAGCAGGTTCAGGCTGCTACCACCGTCCATCAGGACTCGCGTGAGGCGGAATCCATCGATGATTGGATCGAGGACCAGTGCGGCTGAACCGCCGTGATGAATACTGGTCGGATGGTCCCTGCGATCGAAAGTGATTGGACAGGAAGACCATGGGCTGAACTTTGGGGCGACTGGCTCCATTGCGTAGACATCCTTGAGCGCGCGCTTGCGCTCCCTCTTGGGGATGTGGGTGGTGTATATCATGTTCACCGTTTTGACCTGAGGGGGAAACTTCTTCTGTCCCCTTGTGTTCGGTGGACGGGGCTCCTCGTCATCGTCCTCGCTTTGCGACCCCTTCTCCTTGTTTTCGGCATTTAACTTGCCGGCTTGTTTAAAAACCCAACAGTCTCTCTTGGTATGATTGGCTGGCTTGTCGGGGGTACCGTGTATCTGGCATGGGCGATCAAGTATTCGGTCCAAACTGGATGATCCCGAATTGTTCTTTTTGAACGGCTTCTTCTGCTGGCCGGACTTGGAGCCACTGAATCCGGCGTTGACCGCTGTTTCGTCGGTATTATCACCGTTGTTTCGACGCTTGTGTCTGTTGCGTCGGGGCTTGCCGTTGCTATTTCTGGCTTCCGCAATGCCAGGTTCGCTTGCATTGTTATTGCTACGGGCTAGCCAGCTATCTTCACCCGCGCAAAAGCGGGTCATAAGTGCCGTAAGGGCTGCCATGGACTTCGGCTTTTCTTGGCCGAGGTGTCGGGCGAGCCATTCGTCCCAGATGCTATGTTTAAAGGCCGCCAGGGCTTCGGCATCCGGACAGTCGACGATCTGGTTCTTTTTGGTTAAGAACCTAGTCTAGAGTTTCCTGGCTGACTCTCCGGGCTGTTGAATTATGTGAATTAAGTCGTCGGCATCCGGAGGTCTTACATATGTACCTTGGAAGTTGTCAAGGAAGGCCTCTTCCAAGTCCTCCCAGCTGCCGATAGAGTTTTCGGGCAGACTATTCAACCAGTGCCGGGCTGGTCCTTTGAGTTTTAGTGGGAGGTATTTGATGGCATGGATATCATCGCCGCTGGCCATATGAATGTGAAGAAGAAAATCCTCGATCCATACCGTGGGTCTGTTGTCCCATCGTATGATTCGATGTTTACGGGTTTGAACCCTTCTGGGAATTCGTGCTCCATTACCTCGTCAGTGAAGCAAAGGGGATATGCGGCGCCTCTGTATCGGGCCATGTCGCGACGTAGCTCGTATGGAGTCTGTTGAGGATATAGACCTTAGAGTCACCCGCCAGGAGGGGCCGGGTTACTCATATGGTCGTTGCCAGAAGCCCGGAGCCAAGCTTGAAGACGATGGGCCAGAGATGGGCTTAAGACCCGGATATGGCTTAAGGCCCGTAGTTACAATCATTATTATGGTAGAACTTGTAGTGCAAGGCAAGAATAGTTGAGAGTCCGAGCCGGACACTCTTATGAGCCGGCCGGGACTCTGAGAGCTGCTGGGCGTCAGCCTCCTTATATGAAGGGACGACCCGGCAGCGGTTTAGAGAGAGAACAATCTCGACGAAAGCCAGGCATAGCAGTTAAGCTCCCTGGTCATCGAAACCCTAATCAATACCACCTCAAACTGGACGTAGGCTTTTACCTTCACCGTAAGGGGCCGAACCAGTATAAACCCTCGTATTCCTTGTCCCGCTTAACCCCTTCAAGCTTCCTAGTAGCGATGGCTCCACGACTAAGTCCTAGCTCGAGGACATCTGCCGTGACAATTCCACGACAGTTGGCGCCCACCGTGGGGCTAGCGCACGGTGGATTTGAGTTCTTGAAGGGAAGCTTCAAAGGGCTCAAGGGATACGCTGTGGGCCGGATGACCAAGAGTCGTCGCGGCAAGCTCTACATCGACGATACAAACTAGGGCCCCGACGCCGGCTCAATTGAGTACGGGTACCAGGTCCCCTTCGGCGGAATTCACGTGTTCATCGGCAAGATTGGTGAGCCGGGCCCTGAGCCGGATCTCTGCGCCGATCTCATCGAGGCGGTTCAGCGTGCATGACCCGCCCGGGCCCGGCCTGCCGTAAGGCATGCTTTTGTGGGATGCGTCCATGGAGGGATCTCTGATCGGTCCGGGTCTGGTGATGAGACGGCCGCCGGCTCTGACGCCGAGTCGTCCACCGATGAGTCAAACTCATTGTATCAACTTCAAGATGGCCGGCTCATGGGTTATTCCGATGGTGACAGTGTTCCGGACCCGTTTGAGCCGCCAAGTCAGGTTGGGGTCTTTATGACCGGTGCACAGCCTGTTCAGAACCCTGCTGCTGGAGCGGGAAACCCGGTGCCCTCGCCGGCTCAGGTGCTAATGGATCTCACGGACAAGATGACGGCCCTGTTAACCGCCACGGTTGACCCAGCGGATCAAGCTCAGCATGATGCGGAGGTGGCATAGTTAAAATTGGATCTAGTGAAGGCTAAGGAGGATCTGGCAGCGGAAGGGATCAGGATGGCTGCAGAGCGGGCGGCTCTCGATGCCCGAACCCAGTTGATTCAAGCGCAGTCCTTCCGGCTCACGATGGATCAAAACGCGTCCAATGAGGTCCTGAGAAGGAGGCATCAAAAGGCCCAATCTCGACTCCCTCCGGTTTACGATCCACGCAACCTCTTCAACACGCCAGGTGCAGGGTCTAGTAACCCGCCAGGGGTCATAGTGCCCGGGTCGGGGACCCCTATTCAGCCACAAGTAATGGGGCCTCCCCAGATGCCCCCTGCCCCGCCTCAGTATGTGCCAACACCACCGGGTCATTATAACAACCCGCTGGAGAACATGGTCGCTGCGGCAGCACGGCTGGCGGCTCTCCCGGTCGACGGCGACTCTCCGACGGCTATTGAAACTCGCCGGGTCAGGGAACTCCTTCAGACAGCACTGGCACAGCAAGAGGCGTACTCCTATAGCCGAGACAGGATCCACTCGACCCCTCGTCCAGGCCGGAGCCCGAGTTACAGCCGGCACATGGTCTCAGCGACCGGCTCAAGTAACGTCCGACGCCATGACCCGCCCCCTGGCCATGGCCCGGCTCATAACGGAGCCTTTCACGCAGCAGACCAAGACAGAGCGCGGCAAGAGGCGGAGCAGGTGCCTCAGTTGACGGCCTACCAGACTCCCCCGGCTTATCCGACGACGTCCGTCGATGTGGGTATCCCTACCAGGACTGGGGGTGTCCCTTGCTTAGTACCAGCTATCCGCAATGAACGTTTACCCAAGGACTTCAAAGGCCCTAGGAAGGTGCCCAACTACACGGCTGACTTACAACCCGCAGCCTGGATCGAGAGTTACGAGATGGCCATGGAACTACTGGAGGTCAGTGAGGCAGCAATGGCCAAGTACTTCACCATGATGTTGGATGGGACTGCCCGCACTTGGTTGAAAGGGCTACCACCGAACTCCATCGGGTCTTGGGCTGAGCTGAAAGCCCGGTTCATCCAAAACTTTAAGGATACCTACAGACAGTCTATGTCAATTGTGGATTTGACTAACTATAAACAGCAGGAGGGTGAATCCACGACGCATTGGGTTCGCCGGGTCAAGGAGATCATACATTCGTCAGATAAGATGGATGCCGGCTCTGCAGTCTTAATGCTGGAACAGAATTGTCGTTTCGTGCCCCTGAAGATGAAACTCGGGCGGCTTAAGCGCGACTGTAGTGATATGGGTACACTAATGGCGGCTCTTGTCAAGTACGCCGATTCTGATGGTACCAAGGATCCCCCTTCAGATGATGAAAGGGCAGGGAAGGGAAAGAAGAATGGCAATGGCAAGGGTCCTCAGCATAACCCGGGGAACCAAGGAGGAGGCAAGCGCAAGGCCGATGGCAGCCTAGAGTTTGTAGCCAACGCCAGCTCACAAGGTAATAACCAGCGACGCAAGGGGAGGCCCCCTCCCCGAGGCGGCGGGTCAGGCCCGACGCTGGAGCAACTGTTGAATGAGCCTTGTCCAAGGCATGGCTCTAGAGAGAAGCCAGCGACTCATCTATGGAAGGATTGTGCAATCATGAAGGCCTTTAAGAGCTACAATGGCCCGGGCGGCGGCTCAGGCGCCGG
Organism: Triticum aestivum; assembly: GCF_018294505.1. NCBI lineage: Eukaryota > Viridiplantae > Streptophyta > Magnoliopsida > Poales > Poaceae > Triticum > Triticum aestivum. The sequence goes on from NC_057802.1 coordinate 312,174,039, forward strand.
CGGTTTTCATGGCCCGGGCGGCGGCTCAAATTCTAAACCTCCGAACGGTCAACGGGGCTTTAATCAACAGTCTGGTCAGGTCATCAACAACAGCAGGGGGGTTATCAGACTAATCCAAAGCAGCTTAGCGGTGGACAATATCATGTGTTTACCACCAGTTTGTGTAAGCGAGATCAGAAGCTTCATAAGAGGGCTGTGAATGCTGTTGAGCCGGCGGTTCCACGCTACTTGCGGTGGTCTGAGCAGCCTATAGTGTGGAGTAGGGAGGATCACCCTCCACGGGTGGATAATCCGGGTCACTTGGCCCTAGTGGTGGCTCCTCAGGTGGGAGGATATAAGTTCACTAAGGTGCTCATGGACGGAGGCAGTAGCATCAACATCCTCTATTATGAGACTTTCCGTCGTATGGGGCTGATTGATAAAAACCTCAGCCAGTCCAACACTATTTTCCACGGTGTGGTACCTGGTAAGTCGGCTTACCCAGTCGGCAAGATTGAATTGGAAGTGGCCTTTGGAGATGAGAACAACTACAGGGTGGAGAAATTGACCTTTGAGGTGGTCAAGATAAGAAGCCCGTACCATGCTATATTTGGACGGCCGGCTTACGCCAAGTTCATGGCATGGCCGTGTTATGTGTACTTACAGCTCAAGATGCCAGGTCACAATGGGACCATTACGGTTCACGGCAGCCGGAAAGTGGCGCTGGAGTGTGAGGAAGGCGATGCGGCTTATGCAGAATCTGTTTGTGCAACAGAGGAGTTGAAGTTTTACAAAGACAATGTTGACCCAACAGATATGACCTCTCTGAAAAAGCCAACTACGGAGAATGAGCCGGCGATGAAATTTAAGTCAGCTGATGAAACTAAGCTTGTTGATTTTGTTCCAGGAGATTCATCTCAACAGTTTAGTATCAGTGCCAATCTGGATCCGCAATAGGAAAGCGCGCTCATCGAGTTCATCCGTGAGAATAGGGACATCTTCGCATGGAAACCTTCAGACATGCCAGGTGTACCTAGAGAACTCGCTGAGCACACTCTCAATGTTGATCCGAAATTTAAGCCGGTCAGGCAGTTCCTTCGGCGGTTTAATGAAGAGAGGCGGAAAGCTATTGGTGAAGAGGTGGCCCGGCTCTTGGCGGCCGGGTTTATTGTTGAAGTCTTTCACCCGGAATGGTTAGCTAACCCGGTGCTCGTACTCAAGAAGAATGGCACTTGGCGGATGTGTGTGGACTACACGGACTTAAACAAGGCGTGTCCGGCTGATCCTTTTGCACTTCCCCGTATTGATCAAATTATTGATGCTACGGCGGGTTGTGCGCGCTTAAGTTTCTTGGACGCTTATTCTGGATATCATCAGATTAAAATGGCAGTTAAGGACCAGGAGAAGACGGCGTTCATCACTCCCTTTGGAGCCTTCTGCTATGTGTCTATGCCTTTTGGACTCAAGTGTGCACAGGCGACTTATCAGCGTTGTGTACAGAACTGTCTTCATAACCAGATTGGGCGCAATGTTCATGCTTATGTGGACGATATTGTGGTTAAATCCATAAAGGAGGAAACCCTGATAGATGATTTAAGGGAGACCTTTGATAACCTCCGGGTCTACAAGATGATGCTTAACCCGGCCAAGTGTGTTTTTGGTGTTCCTGTAGGAAAACTCTTGGGTTTTTTTGGTTTCTGACAGAGGCATTGAAGCTAACCCAGAGAAGATCAAGGCCATCACCTCCCTGGCTAAACCGGCGTGTATAAATGACGTTCAGCGCTTGGCGGGTCGCATCGCTGCTTTAAGCCGGTTCATAAGCCGTTTGGGAGAGAAGGCCATGCCATTATATCAGTTGATGAAGAAAACTGATAACTTTGTCTGGAATGATGCAGCTAATACTGCCTTTGAGGAGTTGAAGAAGCAACTGGCAGAGCCTCCAGTCCTTGCTGCTCCGGTTGATAAGGAGCCCTTATTATTATATGTGGCGGCGAACACACGGGCTGTCAGTGTAGCTATGGTGGTGGAGCGCAAGGAAGAGGGTAAGGAGTATCCGGTTCAGCGGCCGGTTTATTATGTCAGCGAAGTGCTCATCGAGTCCAAACAGCGGTACCCGCATTGGCAGAAGCTTGTTTACGGTGTGTTCATGGCAAGCCGGAAACTTAAGCATTATTTCCATGGTCATCCCATCACTGTGGTCAGTTCTGCCCCTCTTGGTGACATCATCCAAAACAGAGAGGCCACAGGGAGAGTGGCTATGTGGGCTATAGAGCTGGGACCTCACGATCTCAAATATGTGCCATGCACTGCTGTCAAATCTCAGGCCTTGGTGGATTTCATCAATGATTGGACAGAGTCACAAGTGCCCGAGCAAAAGCCGGATAACACATATTGGACTATTCACTTCGATGGGTCCAGGCAGTTGGAGGGCTCGGGGGCTGGAGTTGTATTGGCTTCCCCTAAAGGTGACAAATTCCATTATGTGCTACGGTTGATGTTTCCGTGCACTAACAATGCGGCTGAGTACGAGGCCTTGCTCCACGGTCTTCGGATGGCTAAGGAGATGAGCTTGAGCCGGGTAAGGTGTTTCGGTGACTCAGACTTGGTGGCTCAACAAGTATCAGGCAAGTGGGACTCTAAGGACCCTCTCATGGCGGCTTATCGCCGCGAAGTTGACGCCATTGCTGGGCACTTTCAGGGTTACCAAGTAGAGCACATTGATCGCAGGGAGAACGAGGCGGCTGATGCGTTAAGCCGGCTAGGCTCTCAGCGAAAGCCGGTGCCACCTAATACTTTCCTGGATGTCCTGCATAATCCTTCTGTTAAGCTGCCTACGGAAGAAGACTTGGCTGTCCCTGACCCGGAGGCACGACTGGTGGCGGCTCTCCACGTCATACCCGACTGGACAATGCCCTATTTGGCTTACATGACCCGGGGTGAGTTGCCTGAGGATGAAACTTTGGCCAGACAAATAACCCGGCGGGCTAAGTCAATGATTGTTATCAATGGCGAGTTGCATCATCGCAGTGTTACAGGGGCGTTTCAGCGTTGTGTCTCCCCTGAGGAAGGTCAAGAGATCTTGCATGAGATTCATGAAGGGGATTGTGGCCATCACGCCGGTTCAAAGTCTCTTGTAGCCAAGGCTTTCCGCCATGGTTTTTATTGGCTGACGGCTCATGCTGATGCGGAGGACTTGGTCAGTAAATGTGATGGTTGCCAGAGGTTCGCACGACGGGCTCATGTGCCGGCTCAGGAGCTGAGGATGATCCCAATCACTTGGCCCTTTGCGGTCTGGGGGCTTGATATGGTTGGGCCTTTTAAAAGGTCCAAAGATAAGAAGACCCACCTCTTGGTGGCAGTTGATAAATTCACAAAATGGGTGGAAGCTGAGCCAGTTAGCAAGTGTGATGCAGCCACGGCGGTTCAATTTATGAAAAAGGTGATTTTCCGCTTTGGCTTTCCGCACAGCATTATAACTGACAATGGCACTAATCTATCTAAAGGCGTCATGGAAGAGTTTTGTCAACGAGAGCATATCTGACTTGATGTCTCCTCAGTTGCTCATCCTCAATCCAATGGTCAAGCTGAGAGGGCTAATCAGGAGATTCTGAAGGGCATCAAGCCCTGGCTTTTTGTCCCTTTGCAACGGACGCCGAGTTGTTGGGTGGAGGAGTTGCCCTCCGTGTTATGGAGCATCAACACTACTCCTAATAGGTCTACAGGCTTCACGCCTTTCTTCATGGTTTATGGGGCAGAGGCCGTCCTCCCCAGTGACATCCGTCATGACTCACCTCGAGTGGCGGCTTATGTCGAGGCGGACAATGAACAGGCGCGCCAAGATGCTCTTGACTTGTTGGACAAACAGCGTGATGTGGCCGCAGCTCGCTCCGCGATTTACCAACAAGACCTGCGCCATTATCATAGTCGCCGGGTTAAAACTCGGGTCTTCCAGGAAGGCGATCTCGTGCTCCGGCTCATCCAGGATCAAACAGATGCGCACAAGCTCTCCCCGCCTTGGGAAGGACCCTTTGTGGTCAGCAAGAACTTGCACAACGGGTCATATTACCTCATTGACATTCGGGAGCATAAAGATTCACGTAAGTCGGAGGAAGAGACCCGTCGGCCGTGGAACATAGCTCAGCTTCGGCCTTACTACACTTGAGCCGCCAACTCTCGTGATGTACATATTTCTCTCAGCCATGTATATATTATGATAAGCAATAAAGCAGGACCTCTGTCCTTTTTTCTCCTCCAAATATGCACGTGTTGTTTTCATTGCAAGATTACATGATGACTTGAAGGAGGATCCGGCTTATGATCGTATTCGAATCTAGCTGTAAGCAATAAGGTCACTTGGGGGCTTCCTGTTCAAACATGGGTTGTATTCGAACCAAAGAGAACATAGCTGTCGATACCCATTTGATTGGCAAAGTGCCGAGCTCATTGGGGAGCTTTCCTTGATCATATTTGAATCATGGTTTCACCCCTTTGGGAACCGACGTGGATCGTATTCGAATCAGCGTCATTAAAGAATTCTTAAAATCACTTGGGGGCTTCCTGTTCAAACATGGGTCGTATTCTAACCAAAGAGAACATAGCTGTCGATACCCTCTTGATTGGCATCGCCACACCCACTGGGGGCTATATGATCGTATTCGAATCTTAGCATAACCCCTTTGGGCCGGGTCTCTGGTCGTATTCGAACGGAAGCCCCTAAGTTCTTCTGTTTCATTATAGGGTACTTCTGATCATTTCAAAGTGTGTACGGGCGGGTATCACTTGGCCGGTTTAAACTTTGATTTCCAGTGATAATTGGACACAATGGGTGTTATTAAGACAGGTAAACCGGAATTGAGGTGCCAACCTTATTACCCGGGTTATCTAAACCAGAAGTATACTTGCAGGCCACTAAGTATGATATTACGGGTGCATTAAGGATATAATTGGAGTTCAGTCCTTTTGGATTCATATTCCGGGTTATATATCTAAAACTTATGATTCTCAGGGCAGTAAGCCGCCTCGAGACTTGTGATTTGCCCTTCTATGCAGGATAGTTAAAGGCAGCTATTTTGAGATTAAGGAAATAAAGGATTGATTATGACCCAAAGAAACATAAAGGAGACAACTTCATCAGACTTAACGTTCAAGGCGTGCACGATGGCACGGCAAGGATAAAAGTATTGGTCCTACTCTATTACAAAGACTCATTGAGTCCCAAAGGGTGAGGCATTGATTCATAAGCCGCCAGCTGAGTTACAACGCTTGCTGAGTTGAAGTCTCCGGCTCATTCCTCTCTTCTCCTCCGGCTGATCCCAAGACCCGGAAAGTTGATGACTTCCAGTCGATGCCGCTGAGAGCTTCGAATTGGGCTTCCTCGTCAATTAACCCGGCCGGGTCAATCTCCGGGGCAAAAGTGTGCTGACGAGCCAGCGGGATCAAGTTGAGGGCTTCATAGCGCGGAGTAGGAATCCTCTGATTTTCTGCGTCGTAGCCCGGCTGGTACTTGGTCAGATCGGTATCGTTGCCGATAAGAGTGGCCACCGGGCGTACGGCCTTCACGCAAGCTGCGAAGTCCTTCTGATCAAAGGCGGTGCCGTCTTCCTTCAGACTTGGGTAGCCGAGGGCGATGTCCGCCGGGTCTAACTCTGGCAAGAACGCCTTGGCCCGGCTCAGCGCAGCAATCGCTCCGGCTCTTGCAGAGGCCCGTCGCAGTTCTTGGATCCGTTGAGGCAGAACGGCAAGCCGGCGAAAGACTTCCGCCAGGTGAGTCGGCACCTCGTTGGAGAGGGCCACCACAGCCAAGGCACGTTGTGACCCGGTGTAGAGTTGCTCCACCAGGGTGTATATGGCCTTCAGCTTGGTCACCACACTCTGATTCAGGTTGGCACTTCTGGGACCTGTTTAACAGAGTCAGATAAGCCGCCGACAAGGATGACATTATGAGATATAAACATTCTAAACTTGATGAAAGCCGGTGAGACGACTTACCGAAGATTGCGGCCACCATCTGGGACACTTGGCGCTTTAGGCCGGAGAGCTCGGCGGTCTTCTCGGAGAGAGCCTTCTCCGCCTGTTCAGCCCGGTTCATCAATGCGGCCTTTTCTTCGGCCCACGCCTTCCGCTCAGCGTCGAACTCCGTCTTCAGCTTCTCTTGCGCGGCGATGCTGGACACAAACTTGGCGTTTGCCTTCCGGGTCTCCATCTCTTGCATCTTCAGCCGGTTCTTGAGATCAGCAAGGTCAGCCTCAAGCTTCTTGCCAGCGGCCTGTACAAATTTCCAGGTTATGGCATGAACATTACTCTACAAATTTAAAGTCCCAAGCGTTTTCCAAGCAAAGACACTTGGCACTTGGGGGCTAATGCATATTGAACGTTTCTATCTACACATTGCCGGTTCAAATGGAGTAAGCCGGAACCTAAGTCTACAACATACTCAATCATAAGTCGTCGACTTGGGGGCTAGCATGGTACAGGTAACTACGCAGTAAGTAAGAGGACAGAAGAATATTACCTCAGATTTCTGCTGGATCTGGGTCACCATAGCGATCTCTGCGTCCCGGCTCTTGTGCACTTGGCTGACGAAGCCGGAGACGATCTCTCCAATGTTCAAGTTGGAGTAGTCGGTGAGGTCCAGGTTAACCCGGCGCGACTCTAGAAGCTCCCCTTTGGCGGAGCACTTGGCCAGCACGGTAGGTCTCCCCGGCTCAACAAACTCTGTCCGGGTGATTACCACGTCCGGGTCATCAGCTGGGGGAGCCGAGCTGGAGGCCTCCGGGTTAACAGCAGCTTCTGTAGTTGTCTTGGTGGTTGGGGCTGCGGCCTCAGTTGCAGAGGCAGCTGGCGGCTCTTGAGCGGCTGCCTCTGGCTCAGACAAGTCCGGCTCATCGACCGGCTTGGACTTCTTCGCCCTCTTGGTGATCTTGGCCTGGGCACTGAAAGGATAAAATGATTAAGCATAATAGGTAAGTGAAGACAAAAGTATAACATGAGATGGTTATCATTACCCGGGCACGGTCTTGAAAGCCGGCAGGCTTGACTGCATAGAGTCGCCGGAAGAGGGGGAAGTCTCCTGATAATTTGAGTCAGAAGAGTTGAGCGGTTGACGTATAACACCTGCCAAAGAATGAAAAGGGTACAATTTTGAGATCACCTCGGTCCGGCGTTTCCTCGATGCGTCAGGTAACCCGGAGGAGAGGTCGGTGCTTTTGTCGGTCCGGGTGTGCCGCCGGCTTTCATGAACCTGTCGCTTCAAAATAAATTGAGGGTCTTGATAAGCTAAAGGATGTGAAAAGCTTACTTTCCGGGTTACCCTTCGGACGTTCAGCTTTGGCAAGGGCTCCGAGTCGGAGGAAAGTGACATTACCTCTTCAACCACCGGGTTACTTGCGCCGGTGTCATCCTGTCAATGAGCAAGTATTGATAAGGCGGATAGCAACAAATAACAAATACAGCAAGGACTTAAAGGCTCAGGGGTTACCTCTGACTCGGAGCTGTCGCTTAATTGCATCAGCTCTGAAGCAGTAGGCCTGCTTCCTTTCTTGTGAGGGGCGGCTTTCTTGGCGGCTTTCTTCGCCTTTCTGGCCTTCTTGGCCGCCTCATGGTCATATTTGACCCGCTAGAACTTATCATCAGCCTGAAAAATGCAATGAGGTTTTCTTAAAACGATTCAGATGAAAGTTATGTACAGATAAGATGTTCAGATTAGTGGCTTACCGCTGGGGCTGGGTTGGTCTTGCAGAAGGGGGCTAGCCCGGTCCTTCCGCAGTCTGCCAGGCTCTCGTTCAAAAGAGCCTTGGTCATATCTTCTTCAACGTCTTCAGGAAGATCGTTGCGGCTGTGTCTCTGAGGGTCATCCTTTCGGCCCGTGTACTCACACATTAAGCCGGGGCGGCGGCTCAATGGGATCACCCGCCATGAGATCCAGACCCGGACCAGATCGATTCCATTCAGACCATTGCCCAGGAGAGCCTTGATCTTGTTGATAGTGGGGAGCAGAGGTTGGCGCTCCGCTTGAGTCAGCTTGTCTGACAGTGGGTGAGTCGGCTCCAGACGCGAGGGGCGAAAGCCGGGCAACGGACTCTCGTCAGCCGGTGACGTGTCTTGGCAGTAAAACCACGTCAGATTCCAGTCCTTGGGGTGGCTGGGCGGCTCTGCGTAAGAGAAAAGGCAGTCCCTACGCCGCTGGATGGAGATGCCACCTAACTCCAGACTTGGCCCATTGGCGCACTCATTCTGACGGTTCAAGTAAAAAAGCTCTCTGAAGAGCAGCAGACTAGGTTCTTCTCCAAGGTAAACCTCGCAGAATACTTGGAAGTTGCAGATGTTGGACACTGAGTTGGGTCCTATGTCCTGAGGCCGCAAGTCGAAGAAGTTTAGAACATCTCTAAAAAACTTTGAGCCGGGCGGTGCGAAGCCCCGGCTCATGTGATCTGCAAAAATCACTACCTCCCCATCCTTTGGCTGTGGTCTCTCTTCTGACGGGTCAGGGGCACGGTAGGACATGACGTCCTTCTTGGGCAGATATCCGGACTTAACAAAATCTGCTAGTGTATCACTGGTGACATTGGACCTCATCCAGTTGCAAGTGATGGAGGCCTTGGGAGCTTTGGGAGGCATGGTGAAAGTCGGCAGTCTATGACAAAAAGGAAAACGTCCGGATTATTATAAGACGGAGGAAATCTATAGTTCAAAGTCAAGGTGGTGGCTTGTGAAGGGGACTAATGGTATATACCTAAGTACAGCGGGTTATTTAAGCCGCAGGGGTATTAAGAGTAATTTGATTGTCTACGGCCTTATCACAGCTAAGCCGGAGGATTCTACGGAGCGTGGTTTTCTTTAAGCCGGAAGTTCTATGGTGTGTGGTTTCTTTAAGCCGGAAATGTAAACCGCCGTGATTCAATGGTTGCAGTTTTTTACTAAGTGTGGTAAAACAGGTTTCACACTTTGCAGTAACTATTTCGGATCAAAATGGTCGGGCAAAAGAAAAGTTTCTAGACCTAGAAACGGACGTGAGGAAGCTCTTAAGATCGAACAAGGCTATTATGCAGTAAAACGAGGCTTACTTGGATCTGAGATGAATGCTAAACAGACGCCGCACTAGTTTTGCCCTATGCTAAGATCAAAAAGAGGCAGTAAAATTCAAATCTACTATGGGCCGCGAAGAACTACGAAGAACAGAGGAAGAACTATGAAGCCCTAGTGCGGATCTGCCCTATGGAGTAGCAAGGACTCACTGATGCTGAAGAGGAGCGGAGGTTGCCGCCGTTTGTCTGGACCGAGTCAGGGTGATGTAGCGGCCGAGGTTGATGAAGGCCGGAGGCGAGACGACGGCGGCAGAGTTCGAGCTCGAGTAAAGGAGCAGTGGCGCGAGGAGGAAGAAGGGTGGCAGAGAAGCCCGTCGGGCCGGCCTATTTATAAGGGAGAGCTCATAAGTGGGCGCGAGAATCAAGGAGACCACGGCGTGGTTATCTCCTCACGAAAACGCCTCGATTTTCGGGATGACAGTAAATGTAAAGATCCGTTGCGGATCTGGCGGAGTAAAAAACGGGCTTAATGGAAGATGACGTCACGGCGGATTATCCGGAGTCCAGAGGATGACGTCACGCCGGGTTATGGTCTTCACACAATTGTAAGCCGACGATTTTTCTGTCGAAGGGATTGAAGATTGACATGAGCCGGCTCAAATCAATCTGGGGCCTAATGTTGAGGATATAGACCTTAGAGTCACCCGCCAGGTGGGGCCGGGTTACTCATATGGTCGTTGCCAGAAGCCCGGAGCCAAGCTTGAATACGATGGGCCAAAGATGGGCTTAAGACCCGGATATGGCTTAAGGCCCGTAGTTACAATCATTATTATGGTAGAACTTGTAGTGCAAGGCAAGAATAGTTGAGAGTCCGAGCCGGACACTCTTATGAGCCGGCCGGGACTCTGAGAGCTGCTGGGCGTCAGCCTCCTTATATGAAGGGACGACCCGGCAGCGGTTTAGAGAGAGAACAATCTCGACGAAAGCCAGGCATAGCAGTTAAGCTCCCTGGTTATCGAAACCCTAATCAATACCACCTCAAACTGGACGTAGGCTTTTACCTTCACCGTAAGGGGCCGAACCAGTATAAACCCTCGTATTCCTTGTCCCGCTTAACCCCTTCAAGCTTCCTAGTAGCGATGGCTCCGCGACTAAGTCCTAGCTCGAGGACATCTGCCGTGACAATTCCACGACAGAGTCCATCTGCGGTTCTCGGCCCGGGCGTGAGTATGATTGTTGCGTCCGGCTAGATAGCCGTTGTCGCATGTCGGGGCGCGTCCCCGTGATCCATAGATCGATCGGTTCTGACCAGCTCTACTGTCCAAGTCCTGCCGCAGGTCGTAGGTATGTCCCCGAGCTGTTTTATCTCTGCCTTTACGGTGAGGTGGGGCGGGCTGGTGTTCGGCATGAGTTGCCGCTTTGTCCCAACCACGTGGTGGTCGGTCAGCCGCATTGCGCGATGATGGTACAGGCTCCAGCGCCTCGTCATCAAACTGAGGTAGCAATTTGCGCTTCGGGTAACTTTTGGCTGGGCGCTTGAGGCCGTATTCCTCGGCTGCCAGGACATCAGTCCATCTATCGTTGAGCAGATCTTGATCAGCTTGAAGCTGCTGTTGCTTCTTTTTCAGTCTCCTTGCAGTGGCTATTAGCCGGCGCTTAAAGCGCTCCTGCTCGAGAGGTTCCTCAAGCACGATAAAATCCTCATTGCCGAGGCTCACCTCCTCCTCGGAGAGCGGAAGATAATTACTGTCCTCCGAGTCTTCGTGTATGGACTGTTCATCAGGGCTAACTCGCCCGTCTTCCCGTTCATCCTGTTCGGAAGTTGCCTCAACGGGGTCTTCATTGTCTTCGGCATCGTCCGGAGTATTGTTTTCTCCGGTGCCGGTATTGCTGTCTTTTCCACGGCGTGACTTGGAGCGGCGCCGCTGACGTCGGCGCTTTGGTTGTATCTCAGGAGGTTTGTCCTCGACTGGGTCTTTCTTGTCGTCGCCGCTGTTCTCTTTGGGTGTGTCCATCATGTATACATCATACGAGGAAGTGGCTGTCCAACGTCCGGTAAACTACGGGTTTTGGGCCTCCTCTTCTCCGGCATCGTCGTCCATACCGTCGATGTCTTCGGAGCCATAATCGAGCATGTCGGTTAGGTCCTCGACAGTGGCTATGAAGTGGGCGGGGGGTGGGAAGCGAAATTCTCCGTCATCAGCCTCCAGTTCGAACCGAATATAATTTGGCTGTGAGTCCCCTGCTAAGGAGAGTGTTTTTAATGAATTTAGCACGTCGCCTAAAGGCGAGTGCCGGAAGATGTCCGCGGAGCTGAATTCGACGATCGACGCCCGATCAAGCTCGTCGTGCGCGGACGCACATGCTTCGGAACCTGTAGCCGGAAACATGTCCGAGGTTCCGGTAACGCAGATCCCACTTGAGGTTGGGTCTATGTGCGGCTCCAATGCCGCTGAGTTTGCGGCCTCCGTGGCGGGGTTGAGCCTCCCGTCCTCGGATGACGCGATCTGCACCGGATCTAGGGCCAGAGCAGTTGCAGGCGCTATCTCCTGGGTATGGTCCAATGACAGATTTAAGTCATGTTCATCACGGTGACAGGGAGCGGCTGCCACGGTCTCGAATCCGTCGAAGATCAAGTCTCCGCGGATGTCTGCGATGAAGTTCAAGCTTCCGAATCTGACCTGATGGCCAGGGGCGTAGCTGTTGATTTGCTCTAGATGGCCAAGTGAGTTGGCCCGCAGTGCGAAGCCGCCGAATACGAAGATCTGTCCGGGGAGGAAGACTTCTCCCTGAACAACATTGTTGTAGATGATTGACGGGGCCATCGAACCTCTTGACGACGACACAACGGAACTCTCAATGAAAGCACCTATGTCGGTGTCCAAACCGGCGGATCTCGGGTAGGGGGTCCCGAACTGTGCGTCTAAGGTCGATGGTAACATGAGGTGGGGGACACGATGTTTACCCAGGTTTGGGCCCTCTCTATGGAGGTAATACCCTACTTCCTGCTTGATTGATCTTGATGAATATGAGTATTACAAGAGTAGATCTACCATGAAATCGTAATGGCTAAAACCCTAAAAGTCTAGCCTGTATGACTATGATTCTTGCCTCTACGGACTAAGCCCTCCGGTTTATATAGACACCGGAGGGGACTAGGGTTGTACAAAGTCGGTTACAGAGAAAGGAATCTTCATATCAGGACGCCAAGCTTTCCTTCCACGCCAAGGAGAGTCCTATCCGGACACGAGAGAGAGTCTTCGGTCTTGTATCTTCACAGCCCATCAGTCCGGCCCACGTATCATAGTCCGTACGCCCGAGGACCCCCTAATCCAGGACTCCCTCAATGTGCAGTATGCCGATACTCTTGTTTATATTGTCTTGTGGCCATTTGTTGGTTGGGCTATTACACCCTATAAGGAAAAAGGACCCATTCTATTTTTAGGAATTCTATAGGATGAGATTTTTGTAGTTTTTTTTCTTTGGAGCTCTTTAGTTTATAGGAATGAATTTCTATTCGAATGTAGGATTGTTTTATATCCTTCACATTTTAAAGAAAAAAACAGAGCTCAAATCTAATGAAAAAGTGCATATCCTATAAATCAGATGACCTCTCATTTTCTTTCTGAACTGAGATACATGCCATCTCAATTCCTACAACTTCCTATTCCTAGGATATTCATATCATATGAATCAAAGGAGCCTACAGTAGTGCGCTTGCATTTAATTCAGTAACTATATATGCTACCCTTTTGGAGATGAAAGAAAATTTTACACAATGTATGTAGGGTCTCTTGACGAATGGATATAACGTTGCCTTGTTGATTTGCCAGCTCTGCTCACGAGTTTTTTTAACGGCCTCCAGCTAATTGCGACATTCGGGGCTTAAGGCATCTCCAACGCCGACCCTTAAAACAGACACACTATTTGTCCACAGATTGGTCCATACTAGTCCGCAAAAATGGATAAGGAAGCCGGCCATCCAACCCCATCCCCTGAACGTCACCCCCTGTTTCTTTTCTTAAGTCTAAAACACTCAACATAATTATAGAAAATAGTACAATTCATCCACAAAAACACATGCAAATATACCTAGCACATCAATAGTTCAAATGTAAATATGACATCTAAAAAATCAGATGTTCAACAAGTTTTTTGAATTCATCGATTCCAAATACAACTGTACTCCCATGCACTGTCCCCCTTGATCTTCGTCCAGCAATGTATGACCGTAAATGGTCTGCCCTCTGTCCTGTGGTACACCATGACATCACGTTCGGGCTATACAACTTGATGATTATCAAGTTGCAACATTGAGTGAAATCAATTAATTGACCAACATGTAGAGCAAGAAGGAGCAGAACTTATGATCTCAATGGTTTGCGAGCCTGGTGGAAACCTTCTCTCCATTTGTGCAATCGCACTGTAAAACTTTATGATGGAGTTGGAGATGGTGTACCCTCGATGGGCTAGCGACTTCACATCGCAATCATGGATCATGTGCAAGTCGTAGGGTGATACGTCTCCAACGTATCTATAATTTACGAAGTATTCATGCCATGTTTACAATAATTTTATATGATTTTGGTATGATTTGAATGGAACTAACTCGGACTGACGCTTTTCAGGAGAACTACCGTGGTGTTGTTTTTTCTGCAGAAATAAAAGTTCTCGGAATGGGCTGAAAATTTATGGTGATTTTTTATGGACCAAAAGGGAACACCCGAAGCTTTGTGGAAGGACTAGAAGAGCCACGAGGATGCGACAAGCCTGTTAGGCGCACCCTGGGGGGAAGCAAGGACCTACCGAGCTTTTTGCTTCCTCGTGGGCCCCCTTGACGTGAAACCGACACCAAAAATTCCAATACATTCATAAAACCTCATAACTTGACCTACAACTTCCGCTCCGCCGCCGCAAGCCTCTGTACCAAGGCGATCTCATCTAGAGGCCTTCTTGGGCACCATGTCAGAGGGGAAAATCATCATCGGAGGCCATCTTCATCATCCCGACGGTCTCCATGACGAGGAGGGAGTAGTTCACCCTCGGGGCTGAGCGTATGTACCAATAGCTATGTGTTTGATCTCTCTCTCTCTCTCGTGTTCTTGATTTGGCACGATCTTGATGTACCGCAAGCTTTGTTAATATAGTTGGATCATATGGTGTTTCCCCCTCTCTATCTTGTTGTGATGAATTGAGTTTTTACCTTTCAGGTTTCACTATTATTGGATTGAATACTTCTTGGATTTGAGAACACTTGATGTATGTCTTGCATGTGGATACCCGTGGTGACAATGGGGTGTTCTATTGATTCACTTGATATATGTTTTGGTATTCAACTTGCGGATTATCGTGACATCGGGTTAATCTATGCACAGGGGTTGATACACATTTTCGTCCTTCTTTCTCCGGTAGAAACCTTGGGGCATTCTTTGAAGTTCTTTATGTTGGATTGAATATTATGAATCTAAAGTTGTTTGATGCATATCGAATAATCAACTCACGGATACTTGTGGTGACATTGGAGTATCTAAGTGACACTAGAGTTGATTGATGTGTATCATATGGTGTTATTTTGGTACGAACTCTAGTGCTGTTTGTGAGACTTATAGGGATGGCTCAGTAGATTGATCGGAAAAGATAACTTTCAGGTGGTTTTGAACCCTACAAAAATTTCATCTTATGTTCTCTGCTAGATAAGAACTTTGGAGTGATTCTTTGTCACACGTTGAGGGATTCTTATATGATTCACTTATGTTAGCACTGTTGAGAGATTGCACTAGTGAAAGTATGAACCCTAGGCCTTGTTTCTAAGCATTGCAATACCGTTTGTGCTCACTTTTGTTATTTGCTACCTTTCTATTTTTATATTTATAGATTACAAAAACATACATCTACTATCCATACTACACTTGTATCACCATCTCTACGCCGAACTAGTGCACATATACAATTTGTCATTGTATTGGGTATGTTGGGGACACAAGCAATTTCTTGTATTTTATTGCAGGGTTCTTTGAGAGAGGCTATCTTCATCCTACGACTACCACAGATTGATAAACCTTAGGTCATCCACTTGAGGGAAAATTGCTATTGTCCTACAAAACTCCGTGCTTGGAGGCCCAAAACGGTCTACAAGAATAAGTTGTGTAGTAGACGTCAAGCTCTTTTCTGGTGCCATTGCAGGGGAGGTGAGTGCTTGAAGGTATATCTTTAGATCTTTCAATTGAATCTTTTAGTTTCTTCTTTATTCACTAGTTTGGTTTTATAAAAGAAAACTACAAAAAAATGGAAATGAGGTTGCCTCAAATTCTTCATTTTTATAATGTCTTTCTTGAAAATGATGGATCGGAAAATTGTGCTCGATTGTTAGAAGAGGAATCCAATAAAATGTTTGGCATAAAATCTTTGAATGGAGAGCATGATTGCAATGTTGCTAGTATGCTTGCTATGAATTTCCATGATGCTAATGATATGCAAAGCCATAAGCTTGGGGATGTTATACTTAATAAGATGATCTTTTTAGTCCCCCTACTTTGATTGATCAATTTTTTTATGATGATTGCATGCCTCCTAGATGATTGCAATGTTTACGAAAGTGGGTTTGGAAGTGTCAAATCTAGGTAATGGTCTCACTATTTTGGATGGTGTTGAATCTTATTACAATATTCATAAAGGTGGATTTGGAGAGGTCGTGACTTTATTTAATGATGAGGCCTCTATTTTAGAAGAGGTTTCAATTGATGATGAGAACAAAGTTGCTATCTATGATGATTATTGTGATGACATCTATGCTATGAAAAGTAATGATAACCATGAAACCTGTCATTATGATTTGAATGATGAATTGAGCCATGATAATTACTTTGTTAAATTTGCTCCCACCATTATGAATGAGAAGAAATTTGCTTATGTGGAGAGTAAAAAAAATCCTATGCTTATGTATCATGAAAAGAATGTTTTATGTGATAGTTATATTGTTGAGTTCATTCATGATGCTACTGAAAATTATTATGAGAGAGGGACATATGCTTTTACATATCTAAATAACATCAAGTTTCTTCTCTATGTGTTGAAAGTTTTGAAGTCATGATTGTTTTGCCTTCCTATGCTAGTTGATTCTTGCTCCCATAAGTTGCTTGCTCACAAAATCCCTGTGCATAGGAAGTGGGTTAGGCTTAAATGTTCTTGCCATGTGATTCATGATGCTCTCTTTATGTCTCAATTCTTATCTTTTATGTGAGCATCATTGAAATTGTCATGCCTAGCTAAAAAGGCATTATAGCAAATCGCTTATTGCGAAACAACCCAATATTTACCCCTACTGTTCTTGTGTGTTATCATGATTAGGCTACTGTAGTAATCATTTTTTATAGATTTTATTTCAATAAAGTACCAAGTAAAGCCTTTGGGATAGTGTGGATGATAGTTGACTTGATTCTGTGCAAAAATAGAAACTTTTGCCTCCAGTAACAGAATTGTTTAAAATCACTGGAGCGTCAAACAATTCTGAATTTTTTACACATGATTGCTATACAAATGGCCAACGTTTTCCTAATTTTTCAAAAAAAAAATTGGAGTTACATAAGTATGGTTGTTGTTCATATCATTATAGATTGTTCTGTTTTTGACAGATTCTATTTTCAATGCATAGTTTGCTTGTTTTCTAATTTCTATGGCTTATATTAGTCAATATAAATTGTAGAAATGATAGGTAACAGTAGGCATTATGTGATAAGTTTTTTTAATCTTGTCTTGACAGTACCAAAGTTAATGATTTGCTCTTTATCATACTAACCTATCTCACGAAGTTCTGTTAAGTTTGTGTGATTGAAGTTTTCAAGTTTTGGGTGAGATATCAATATGAGGAGAATAAGGAGTGGCAAGACCCTCTGTTTGGGTATTCCCAAGGCACCCCTAGGTAATATTCAAGGAAGACCCAAGCGTCCAAGCTTGGGGATGCCCCGGAAGGCATCCCCTCTTTCGTCTTTAACATTATCAATAAGCTCACTTGGAACTATATTTTTATTCATCACATTCATTTTATTTTATGAGGATTTGCTTGCTGTTATTTATAATAATGCATTGTTTCCTTTATTTCAATAGAAGTGTCAAGTATAGCCGTTACCGTGCTTGTTTTGCAAGTCTATGTGTTGCTGTTTGAAAACAGAAAGTTTTCTATTATTGTCCAAATTCTTCAGAAAAGTCAAAACGTGACAAAATCTTGAAATTTTTACATAGTATGCTAAAACAAAGTTTCTACAGTGTGGTAAATTTTCATAATTTTTAGAGTTAATAAGTATGAATCTTCTTCCATCCTTTATAGACTGTTCTGTTTAGACAGATTGCTATTATGTTTGCATTGTTTGAATATGTTTGCTTGTTTAATGGTTCTATTAAGAATAGGAGTATTAAATATGCAAATGAATTTAGTATGAAATGTCAAATTAATAATATTAGTGATTTTCTATAGTAGAGAATGATAAGGTTTTGCATTGATTTATACTAAGTTATCTCATGAGTTCTTGTTGAGATTTGTGTGGATGAAGTTTTTGAGATTTGGGGAAACCGTGATATGAGAGGAATTAAGGAGACACAAAACCTCAAGCTTGGGGATGCCCAAGGAATACCAAGTTCATATTCCAAGAAGTCTCAAGTATCTAATCTTGGGGATGCCCCGGTAGGCATCCCACCTTTCTTGTTCAACAACTATCGGCTAGTTTTGGTTGAGCCTAAGTTTTTACTTGTTCGCATGATATGTGTGAAAGCACAAGTGCTCCCTTGGTGGCTTTGGTAATTAATGTCAACATATCTTTTGTTGGACTAATAGTTTTATCTAGTATATTTCAGACAAGTTCAACAGTGGCATGGCAAGGACAAGAGGATGTGGACCCCCTTCAAAATTCTAAGGACATGGATTGGTAAAAGCTCAAGACTCTGCATTTTTGGTTAAGTGATGCAAGATCAAATTGAGTCCATAGAAAAGCTAATACTATTAAAAGGGGATGAGGTTTTGATTATGATCTATTTGCTCAAGTGCTTAGTGATATTGCCCCAAAACTCTCAACCACTTTCTCTATCCAAATATGTCCAAAACCCTTCATTCCAACTCAGCCCCACCAAAATTTCCCTATCAAGACCCACCGAGTTCATCTGGACATAGCCACAGCCAAACCATAACAAATCGGATCCACCGATATGGTTCTCGGTCCCACCGGTTTTGCCTGCCCAACCTTCTATAACCAGTTGCAATTATTTCGGTCTTATCGAGTTTTGCATTGGTCCCATCGAGATGGCTTGGCAAACCTTCTGTAACTTGTTGCAATAATTTCGGTCTCACCGAGTTTTGCAATCGGTCCTACTGAGACGGTGTGCCAACCTTTCTACTGCATTTGCTTCACTTCGGTCCTACCGAGTTGATGCAATCGGTGCCACTGAAATGAGGCTTGCCCTAACCATTGCACATCAGTTCATCCGAGTTGTTCCAGTCGGTCCCACCGAGACCTCCAACGTTCATATCTTTTACATAGGTCGGTGGCACCGAGATTTCAGATTGGTGGCACCGAGTTGGGTCAAAAGTGTGTAACGGCTGGATTTCGCATGGAGGCTATTTGTACCCCTCCACTCCCTCTTACTCGCTAAGAGAGCCATCAGAACGTGCCTACACTTCCACTACTCATTTTCTGAGAGAGAACCACCTACTCATGTGTTGAGATCAAGAGATTCCATCCCTACCATTTGAACCTTGATTTCTAGCCTTCTCCAAGTTGCTTTCCACTCAAATCCTTCTTCCACCATAGCCAAATCTGCGAGAGAGAGTTGAGTGTTGGGGAGACTATCATTTGAAGCACAAGATCAAGGAGTTCATCATGAACACTCTGTCTATTACCTTTTGGAGAGTGGTATCTCTAGATTGGTTAGGTGTCTCTTGGGAGCCTCCGACATGACGTGGAGTCAAACCAAGAAGTTTGTAAGGGCAAGGAGATCGCCTACTTCATGAAGATCTACCCAAGTGAGGCAAGTCCTTCGTGGACGACGACCATGGTGGGATAGACAAGGTTGCTTCTTCGTGGACCCTTCGTGGGTGGAGCCCTCTGTGGACTCGTGCAGCCATTACCCTTCGTGGGTTGAAGTCTCCATCAACGTGGACGTACGATAGCACCACCTACCAGAACCACGCCAAAATTTCTCCGCTTCTCCATTGCGTTTGCCCTCTCCAATTCCCATCCCTTTACATTCTTGCACTTGCATATTTTATTCTTTCCGCTGCCCATACTCTTGATATGCTTGTGTAAAATGTATTGTGTGCCCATTAATATGTGCTAAACTCAACCTTAACTTGAAGAATCTAAAAACTGCCACTTTTGCTTGTTAAGGGTCTAATCACCCCCTCCTCTAGACCCCTCTTCTCGATCTTTCAATTGGTATCAGAGCTTTGGTCTCCATTGCTTTGGTTTAATCACCATTGGAGGAAGATGGATGAGTCTACGTTCAGGAGTATTAGACATAGAGTGCCTATTCTTGATGGGGCGTTTTATGGCTCTTGGAAAAATTAAATGCTTGAGATCTTTAAGGAATATAATTTGAGCAAGTATATTCTTAGCCCTTATGTGCCTCCCATTGATCCTTTGCATCCTACCCCCGATGAGTATCTTGACATGGTTCGCAATCTTAGGACCATCAATCTTATCATTAGAGGATTACCTAGAAATGTGCTTGTTTGCTTGCAAAACTTTGAATGCGCATACACTATATGGAATTATCTTGAGGAAGGCTTTCCAAATTACTCCTTCACAAATTTGGATGAAATTCTTCATAAGTCCATTGCCTTTCATAAAATGAAGCCTAGTGATCCTAAGTTTGATGAATGTCTATTTGAGCTCTGTGATCTTATGCATGCTAAGGGTGATGTCGGAACCATTAGCAACATCATCACGGAAACAATTAGAATTCATAAACTTGCACATTGTCATGGTCATAAATCTAATGAATCACTTGAACTAGGTGATGATTACACGCATAATGGTGATGACATTGATAATGGCTATTATGATGAGGATGAAGAATTCAACATCGAATGTTAGAAGACTACGAGGAATCTTAGTCTCATGGCAAATCTTCAAAATTACATATCCGGAGGAAAAGAGTGGATTCTTGATAGTGGATGTACGAATCACATGACTGGAGATAAAGACATGTTCCGTGAGCTCACTAAAAATGATGGTCCACGCAAGTATGTGACTTTTGGAGATACATCCAAGGGTAAGGTACTTGGCCTTGGTAAGGTGGCCATATCCAATGATAGCTCTATTCAAAATGTTATGCTCGTTGCATCTCTTGGTTACAATCTTCTTTCCGTATCTAGACTAGCCGACTTTGGTTTCAATGTTCTATTTACCGAAGTAGATTGCCAAGTGTTTCGTCGAGATAATCATAATATGGTCTTTATGTCATTCGTAGAGGTAATCTATACATTGTGATTTCACTAAGAGAGCCCAACCTCATACTTGTTTAATTGCAAAATCTTCTAAGGGTTGGTTATGGCATAGGAGGTTAGGACATGTTGGCATGCAAAATCTTGATAAACTCATTAAAGGTGATCATATCCTTGGTGTTAAAGATGTTATATTTGACAAGGATAGACTTTGTAGTGCTTGCCAAGCAGGAAAACAAGTTGGAGGAAGTCATCCCGTGAAGAACATCATGACCACGAGAAGACCACTAGAGCTACTTCACATGGACCTCTTCGGTCCCAATGCTTATAAGAGCCTTGGTGGTAACTCTTTCCGTTTGGTCATTGTTGATGATTTTTCTAGATTTACGTGGGTATTCTTTCTTGATGACAAGTCTCAAGTTCAAAAGATCTTCAAGAACTTCGCTAAGAAGTCCCAAAATCAATTTGAAGTGAAAATCAAGAAGGTTCGGAGCAATAATGGAATGGTGTTCAAGAACACCAATGTGGATACCTTTCTTGATGAAGAAGGCATCTCACATGAGTTCTCGGTTACGTACATACCTCAACAAAATGGAGTTGTTGATAGGAAGAACCAGACTCTTATTGAGATGGCGAGAACAATGCTTGATGAATACAAGATGCCGAGACACTTGGGCAGAAGCGGTTGAGATAGCTTTTCATTCTACAAATCGACTATATCTTCACAAGCTTCTCGGTAAAACGGCATACGAGCTACTCACCGGTAACAAACCCCAAGTTGGATACTTTTGAGTATTTGGCTCAAAGTGCTACATTCTTGATAAGCATCGTCGTTCAAAATTTGCTCCTAAATCTCATGAAGGTTTTCTACTCGGTTACGGCTCAAACTCTCACACTTATTGTGTCTACAAAAATTTCACCCGAAAGGTTGAAGAGACCGTAGATGTGAAGTCTGATGAATCTAATGGCTCGCAAGTAGATCAACTGCCAATTGATGTAGGAGACAAAGACCCCTCGGAAGCAATTCACGATTAATCTATCGGCAAGATCCGTCCTACGAAGGTGAAGGAGATCACTTCGTCCATTCAAGTGGAAGCCCCTACTTCACATCAAGGTGAACCACAAGTTGACATGGCGGCATCCACAAGTGGAACACGTCAAGACGAAGGAAATATGGAAGTACAACAAGATGATCTACCTCGACCTCCTTTTCCACCTCCACAAGCGAACAACAACACCACCAACAATGAAGAAGAAGAAGATGAGGAGGAGGAGGATGTTCCACCACATCCCAAGCAAAAGCTCTCACAAGTTAGAGCAAGAGTCTCAAAGAATCATCCAGTTGAACAAATCTTCAGCGAAATCAAAACCGGGAGAATTACTCGCTCTAAAACTCATCTGGCTAATTTTTGTGAACATTACTCATTCATCTCTAGCATTGAACCTATGAAGGTAGAAGAAGCCCTTGAGGACCCGGATTGGATAAATGCTATGCACGAAGAGCTACACAACTTTGAGCAAGACCAAGTGTGGACATTGGTCGAAAAGCCCAATGATGATCCAAACATCATTGGAACAAAGTGGGTGTTCCAGAATATGCAAGACGAGGATGGAAAAGTGGTACGCAACAAGGCTCGTCTCGTTGCTCAAGGCTACACTCAAGTCGAAGGTATGTGAAAGTGCAACTAATCCCCGAGTGGTTTTGATAATTCATAACAACATATATCTCATTGAACTAATGTCCATTCAAGTTAAGTATTTCAGGATGTTCAATGACTAGCATGGCAAGGACTAGTGACTATGGACCCTTCAAAATTCTAAGGACATGGATTGGCAAAAGCTCAAGACTCTACATTTTTGGTTAAGTGATCCAAGATCACATTGAGTCCGTAGGAAAGCCAATACTATTAAAAGGGGGTGAGGTGTTGCTTAATGATCTATTTGCTCAAGTGCTTAATGATATTGCTCCAAAATCCTCAAACACTTACTCCATCCAAATATGTCCAAACCCTACATTCCAACTCGGCCCCGTCGATATTTCCTATCCGGAGCCACCGAGTTCATCTGGACTTAGCCACTGCAAAACCCTAACAAATAGGATCCACCAATATGGATCTGGGTCCCACCAAGATGGCCTTGCCAGCTCTTTGTTGCTTGTTGCAATTGTTTCGGTCCCACCCAGAATTGCAATCGGTACCACCGACATGGCTTGCCAACTCTCTGTTGCCTTATTGCTTCACTTCGGTCCCATCGAGATGATGCAATTGGAGCCACCGAGACGAGGTTTACCCTAAGCCATTGCACATCGGTCCCTTCGAGTTGTACCCGTCGGTCCCACCGAGATTCCTAATGCTCATATTTTTACACAGGTCAGTGCCACCGCGATTTCCGATCGGTGCCACCGAGTTGGATCAAAAGTGTGTAACGGTTGGATTTTGTGTGGAGGCTATATATACCCTCCACCCCTTATTCTTACTAGAGGAGAGGCATCAGAACGTGCCTACACTTCCACCATTCATTTTCTGAGAGAGAACCACCTACTCATGTGTTTGGATCAAGAGATTCCATTCCTAACATTTAAACCTTGATTTCTAGCCTTCCCCAAGTTTCTTTCCACTCAAATCCTTCTTCCCCCATAGCCAAATCCATGGGAGAGAGTTGAGTGCTGGGGAGACTATCATTTGAATCACAAGAGCAAGGAGTTCATCATCAACACACCGTATATTACCTTTTGGAGAGTGGTGTCTCCTAGATAGGTTAGGTGTCGCTTGGGAGCCTCCGACATGATGTGGAGTTGAACCAAGAAGTTTGTAAGGGCAAGGAGATCGCCTACTTCATGAAGATCTACCCGAGTGAGGCAAGTCCTTCATGTTTGATGGCCATGGTGGGATAGACAAGGTTGCTTCTTCGTGGACCCTTCGTGGGTGGAGCCCTCTGTGGACTCGTGCAACCGTTACCCTCTGTGGGTTGAAGTCTCCATCAACGTGGACGTACGATAGCACCACCTATCAGAACCATGCCAAAAATCTTCGTGTCCCCATTGTGTTTGCCTTCTCCAATCCCTTCCCTTTACTTACATGTGCTATGTCTTACATTCCGCTGCTATACTCTTAGACTTGCATGTGTAGGGTGTTACTTGACTTGTCATAATTGCTAAAATTTGCCTACAACCAAAATTGGGAAAAGGTTAGGTTTTATTTGGTCAAGTAGTCTAATCAACCCCCTCTAGACAGACATTCGATCCTACAGTATGGTCTATGGTGAGACATATGCCCCCCTTGCTAGACTTGAGTCCATTCACATTTTACTTGCTTATACCAATCACCATGATATCACCTTATACCAAATGGATATTAAAAGTGCTTTTCTAAACGGTGAAATTGAGGAGGAAATTTATGTTAAACAACCTCCCGGCCTTGTTAACCCCAATAAAAATAATCATGTGTACAAACTTCACAAAGCTCTTTATGGCCTTAAACAAGCCCCTAGAGCTTGGTATAAATGCTTGACTAAGTTTCTTATTGAGAAAGGTTTTGAAATTGGGAAAATTGATTCTACTCTCTTCACTAAAAGGGTTAATGGAGAATTATTTGTGTGCAAAATTTATGTTGACGATATCATATTTGGTTTTACTAACCCTCATTTTAGTGAAAAGTTTGGAAGGTTGATGTAGGAAAAGTTTGAGATGTCTATGATGAGTGAACTCATTTTTTTCCTTCGCTTGCAATCAAGCAAACTAAGGAAGGTACCTTTGTCTCACAAGCAAAGTACACCAAGGATCTATTCAAGAAGTTCAACAAGCAAGAAAGCAAAGGTATGAAAACACCCATGTCTACTAGTGGACATCTTGACTTGACTAAGGATGGCAACCTGGTTGACCAAAAGGTTTACCAATCTATGATTGGTTCATTATTATATCTTTGTGCCTCCCGTCCTGACATTATGCTAAGTGTGTGCATGTGTGCATGGTATCAAGCTGCTCCAAAAGAATGTCATCTTAAGGCCGTGAAAAGGATAGTGAGATATTTGATTCATACACCAAGCTTTGGCATTTCATACCCTAAGAGGTCATATTTTGATCTTGTTGGCTATTCCAACTCGGACTATGCTGGTGACAAGGTTGATAGAAATCCCACTTCGAGTACATGTCGGTTTCTTGGTAGATCCCTTGTCTCTTGGTCCTCCAAGAAACAAAATTCGGTATCATTATCCACCGCCGAAGCGGAATACATTGTCGCAGGATCATGTTGTGCTCAATTACTTTGGATGACCCAAACTCTCAAAGATTATGGGATACATGTGAGGCATGTTTCATTGCTTTGTGACAATGAGAGTGCTATTAAGATTGCACACAATCTCGTGCAACATTCTCGAACTAAGCATATTGAAGTTCGTCACCATTTCATCCGTGATCATGTTGCTAAAGGTGACATTAATCTTAAGCATGTTCGTATCGACAAGCAATTGGTGGATATCTTCACTAAACTGCTTGATGAGAAGATATTTTATCGATTGAGGAGTGAGTTGAACATCATTGATGCCTCAAATTTGGAATAGGGATTCCTTTTGGATACATGCAGGGCATGAGCCTATGTGATTAATCCTTGATATTTCTCTTATGATGATGATCATTTATCCTGGATATATTTGCACCCTTGTATGGTATCTAACCGTTGTAGGTACTTGGATGAGGCTCATTCTATGAGATTGAAAACCACTCACAATGGGGTGTTCTATTGATCCACTCGATATATGTTTTGGTATTCAACTTGCGGATTATCGTGACATTGGGGTAATCTATGCATAGGGGTTGATACACGTTTTCGTCATTCTTTCTCCGGTAGAGACCTTGGGGTACTCTTTGAAGTTCTTTGTATTGGATTGAATATTATGAATTTGAAGTTGTTTGATGCATATCAAATAATCAACTCACGGATACTTGTGGTGACATTGGAGTATGTAGGTGACATTAGAGTTGGTTGATGTGTATCATATGGTGTTATTTTAGTACGAACTCTAGGGCTGTTTGTGAGACTTATAGGGATAGCTCAGTAGATTGATCAGAAAAGATAACTTTGAGGTGGTTTCGTACCCTACAACAATTTGATCTTATGTTCTCTTCTAGATAAGAACTTTGGAGTGATTCTTTGTCGCACGTTTGAGGGATTGTTATGTGATTCACTTATTTAGCACCGTTAAGAAATTGCAATAGTGAAAGTATGAACCCTAGGCCTTGTTTCTAAGCGTTGCAATACCATCTGCGCTCACTTTGTTACTTGATACCTTGCTGTTTTTATATTTTCAGATTACAAAAACCTATATCTACCATCCATACTACACTTGTATCACCATCTCTTCGCCGAACTAGTGCACCTATACATTTTTCCATTGTATTGGGTGTGTTGGGGACACAAGATATTTCTTGTATTTGATTACCGGGTTGTTTGAGAGAGACTATCTTCATCCTACGCCTCCCATGGATTGATAAACCTTAGGTCATCCACTTGAGGGAAAATTGCTATTGTCCTACAAAACTCTGCAATTCAACACGAGTCTAAAGAATAAGTTGTGTAGTAGACATCATAGGGCGCGAAGTGTTTTTGCTCATGAAATGAAGCAAGCATGTTTTGGCAAAAGGTCAAGCCGCATTGTCCCATGGCTACAAAATCCACATATACGACCTTGCATGCATCATACAACAACGCATCCTTCACTACCGAGTACCCATGCATCGTGCTTACTCTTGCCGGCGTACTTAAAAATGGTGTACGCCAAACACGCCGATAATGCGCCCGCCCAAAGGCCACATCAATATAGCAAAATATTACTCACCATGAAAAATACTACAACATTTAGAAGGAGTTAACTCATTATCAGACAGCGACGTGTGGATCTTTGTAAAGACTTACCATTGGTAAAACATGTACCAGTCAAACAAGGCTAAAAATGTCATAAGTGACATCAGGGGCAAGTGCTCGGTGTCCCGAGCACCAGTGCACATAGGCTTATGTGCCAGACATGCAAGCAAACCCAACAACCATGAGCACGACCACATCTCCGATCATGAATTTAGTGCGGATGCACGCTGCGATGCATAGCCTACCACATTGCTACTTCTTGAGCTTGCGTTGATTTTTCCCTTGAAGAGGAAAGGGTGATGCAGCAAAGTAGAGATAAGAATTTCCCTTAGTTAAGAACCAAGGTATCAATCCAGCAGGAGGCACAAGCAAGTCCCCAATAGATGCACCTGCACAAACTAACAAACACTTGCACACAACGCGAAAAAGGGATTGTCAATCCCTTCACGGTCACTAGCAAGAGTGAGATCTGATAGAGATAGGTATAAAAGATAAGTAAAAAGGTAAAAGTAAATAAATTGCAGCAAGGTATTTTTGGGGTTTTGGTTTTATAGATCTGAAATAATATGGTAAAAATAGACCCGGGGGCCATAGGTTTCACTAGAGGCTTCTCTCTTGAAGAAAGCATATGGTGGGTGAACAAATTACTGTTGAGCAAATGATAGAAAATGGCATAGTTATAACGATATCTAAGGCAATGATCATGAATATAGGCATCACGTCCGGGACAAGTAGACCGAAATGATTCTGCATCTACTACTATTACTCCACATATCGATCGCTATCCAGCATGCATCTAGTGTATTAAGTTAACAAGAATGGAGTAACGCCTTAAGCAAGATGACATGATGTAGAGGGATAGATCCAAGCAATATGGTAAAAAACCATCTTTTTATCCTTAATGGCAACAATACAATACGTGCCTCGCTACCCCTACTATGACTGGGGAGGACACCGCAAGGTTGAACCCAAAACAAAGCACCTCGCCCATTGCAAGATAGATCAATCTAGTTGGCCAAACCAAATCAATATATCAGAGAGAAATGCAAAGATATCTTAATCATGCATAAAAGAGTTCAGAGAAGACTCAAATCATATTCATAGACAATCTGATCATAAACCCACAATTCATCGGATCTCAACAAGCGCACCGCAAAAGAAGATTACATCGCATAGAGCTCCAAGAACATCAAGCAGAACATTGTATTGAAGATCAAAGAGAGAGAAGAAGCCATCTAGCTACTAGCTATGGACCCTTAGGTCCATGGTAAACTACTCACGCATCATCGGAAGGGCGGCAAGGTTGGTGTAGAGGCCCTCCGTGATCGAATCCCCCTCTGGCATAATGCCAAAAAAGGCCCAGAGATGGGATCTCACGAGAACAGAAGCTTGCGGCAGCGGAAAAGTATTTTTGGTGTGCCCTCTGATGTACGGGGTATATTTGGGTATTTATAGAGCTGAGATTAGGGTTGGGGGAGTCCCGAGGGGCCCACAAGCCTTGGGGGCGTGCTCCTAGGGCTTGTGGCCCTCTCATGGCTCCTCTGGCCTCCTCCCGATGCTTCATGGTTGTCTTCTGGTCCAAGAAAAATCCTCAAAAAGTTTCGTTCAGTTTGGAATCCATTTGGTATTGATTTTCTATAAAAGATAAAAACAAGGAAAAACAGCAACTGACACTAGTCACTAGGTTAATAGGTTAGTCCCAAAAAATGATATAAATAGCATATAAAACATCCAAGATGGATAATATAATAGCATGGAACAATAAAAAATTATAAATACGTTGGAGACGTATCACACATGCCTACATATTTTATGCCATCATCATTATGGTTTACACACGTGGATGAAAGCGGCGGCACACATACTCATTTTAAGTAAGCTACAATGGCGCTACGAGCTCGAGCGGGACTGGCCCTAATGGGTGGGACCCGAAGAGACATGATAGGTGCCAGATGCACTCAAGTACCTGACTGCTACAATTTCATGTTATCGCATGCGTAATAGAGAGACCCAAGTCAAGAAGATCACGCCAGGCGGGTGTGCGAATTTCTTGTATATGTTCACACGTGCGATCAGGCCATTGTGGTGCTCCTAGTCCTATATAAGGGGAGGGCCATGGCCGTATTTAGGGACAAGGGGAACACGAGACACAAGGCATAGAGAAAAGCGAGAACACAAAAAAAATAGGACATGGGAGGAAGAAGGAATAAGGGTTGGTGCTTGAGCAGGATGAAAACCCACTCCGGGCACCGTAAGTAGCTCTCTCGAGTACTTGTAATCTCGCTTGTGCACTCATATTAGCCAATCAAGAACAAGATTAGGGTATTACACTTCCCCAAGTGACATATACATGTATATATCATTGTGCCACCATTTTAGCTTACTCAAAGGAACCTAGAGCCTTTTAGCCCCTGGTTGAAGATGCAAATGTAGGCTATCCTTGATCCCTGATGTCCTAAGTTTATGCTCTGACATATGGCGCATTAGGTAGGGGCCTAAGGCTCTGTTTTGTTTGATTCTACCATCATCTGCATCAACTATGTCAAGCAGGCACCAACCTCAATATGATCTGGAACACTCCCGTGCAAACGGCAACACGAGGGAAAGAGATCGGGCTAGGGGAAGGACGCCGGCAGCTAGGCGGTTCGATGGCAAGGAAGGATGCCACACACCTCAACTCTTCAACAACAAGATGAAACCGGCAGTCGCCCTCCAGGCAACACATGCATTTCATTGGCATCCCCTCGTCTCAGTGAGCGAGGAATCTCCTTAGAGCCCATGGCTCAGGGAGATTACTGAGATGGTTGGAGTCACTCACCTATGACCGGAGGGCAGCAGGGCATTCACTCCAGCAAGGCTCGGACGTCTGCGCTACCTCTTCATGGACTGTGGCACCCGTCGAACACCACATCACCACCTCACTAAATGTCAAAGAAAATGCATGGCGACAATGCCCCTACCATCAGGATAACAGCAGAGTCTGGAGCGCTGATGCGACCATGTGACGTCACCCACAAAGGCAAAGTGTTCCTCATATGGATGGGACATGGCCTACCCAAGAACATGAAACCTACTTTTAGTGATCCGGTAACGAAATAGAAAGTACCCCACACATATTTCCCGAAGAAGTGATCCTGGGTTACCGAACCCGTGAGAGGAAGGTCCCCTCGAAGTGATGGTCTCTAGCAAGCTTTCGTCAAAGGATTAATTCCAGCTTTTGACCGGATCAAATCAAGCAAATTGGAATAAACACTTATAGTAAAAAGAGGTATGGTGGGGCCAGATATGATCTTAATTTCTGTGTTGGAAGGCACCCATCAAGATGTGCTTGCTACGAACCGAAGTGGGGGATGTGTACAAATAACATCTTGACCGGCACGCGTCCTGCATCAAGAATCAATTGTCCAATCGAAGGCCCTATTCATCGCGCTGGGTTGCCTTGATAATTAAGATTACAATAATAAATAGATACGAGCTTTGGGCGTTTAATGACTACACCTCATGAATCCCCAAGGATTGGATCCGTGTTACCGTACTAAACCCTTGATGATGTGAAGTTCTATACTTAGAACTACATTATCACGCGACCACCGTGGATGTACTGATGATATCCCAAATGATCCAAAGTTCTAGATGTAGAACTACATTACCCCATGACCACCGTGGATGCCTAGATGCTATCCCGGATGATGCAAAGTTCTAGATGTGGAACTAAGCAAAAACATATTTACCCTCACTCACATAGGGCAACCTAATCAAAACTTTTCCCCGGCACATTATGAAACTAAAAAAAGAAGAAGAGGTGATAACATTTCAGGTCACATCAATCGACCATAGAGCCAAGCTAGGCCCTCAGTTCATACTGAAGCACATCAGAGATTCATCATTAAAAGTCTTGCTTGGGCCCATATTAAAGACAACCACTATGGCATCACAAAGGGAAGCTTGCAAAACAATCAAACATCCATATATCACAAAGACCCCGGGCTCCGGGTACTGGGGACAAAAGAGTATGTGAGCCTGGGTGACGGTGTTAAAACCGGTAGACCTCGGGGTAGGGGGCCCCGAGCTATGGATCTCGGATCGAGGGTAATAGGAATGAAGGAGACGATGTTTACCCAGGTTCGGGCCCTCTTTATGGAGGTAAAACCCTACATAATACTCTTGTTTATATTGATGAAGATGTATCAAGTACATAGTTGATCTACCTCGAGATTGTAATTTGTGATCTAACTTTAGGGCTAGGTGAATGATTTTGTGTTGATGTCCCTTCTACAGGCTAAACCCTATGGCTTATATACACGCCAGGGAGGGTCACTACAAAAAAATACATTTCTGTGACGATAGGTGTTTGTCACAGTAGGTCACGTTTTCTGTCATGCATGTACATCCATGACGATTTTATGACAGAATCAAGATAGTCATACCTGTGTTGTCGTAGAAGTGTTCCATGACAATACCAAAATTATCATCACGGAAGTGTCCACTTCCATGATGATAAATGCCCGCGTCATGGAAGTGCTTTTGTCCAGGGTAACTGACACATGGTATCCACCGTAATGGGTCGCCATTAAGCTATCGGGTCCGGTTTTGGATCCGATAACCCGCTAACAGCCACGACCAATGGCGATTTTCCACGTGTAAAATTCCCATTGGCCGAAGGAACCACGTGTCAGCTCCTCATTGGCACAGATGTCACTCATCTAATGGGCGAGATGTGCCTATGATATGTTGACACGTGGACCGGCCCAAAAGTGGCCCATAAAGATTAAATGGGCTGACCCAACTAAAGGCCCACAAGATTTTGCAGACCATAATGGGACAGCCCAGCTAGAGGCCCACAAGATTTTGCAGACCATAATGGGCCGTCCCAGCTAAAGGCCCACAAGATTTTGAAGACACTAGTGGGCCGGCCCGTTAACAGGCTGCCATGTTTTGGGCCAAATGCCGGCCCATATTTGATCCGGTCCATTAACAGCCTGCCACATTCTGGGCCTAATAAGGGCCCATATGAGATCCGGCCCGTTAATAGCCTACCATGTTCTGAGCCATATTGCGGCCCATATCAGATCTGGCCCTTTAAGAGCCTTTGGGCTAAATTATGGCCCATATCAGATTCGGCCCGTCAACTGGACGCTGTGCTTTTGGGCCCACTTGAGGCCCGGTTAGGATTTCTATTTGCTAAAGGCCCATTTAGTAATATGGCCTGATATTAGTTTCGGCCTGTTAAATGCCTGTTTAACATTTCGGCCCTGTATTTATTTCGGCCTATTAAAAGCCCGTCATATAGTTGGGCCTAACTATGGCCCACTTTGTATCTGGCCTGCTCACAGCCGATAATCTGATTGGGCCAAACAAGGACCGAGACAATTTTGGCCTGTTAACGGCCCGTGATGTGATTGGCACAATCATGGGCCAGGGTCTATTTCGGCCTGCTGTCGGCCCGTGAGCTGTTCGGCACGTTTCAGGCCCAACCTACTTTTCAGCCTACTAAAAGCCCATTGAATTTTCTTGCGAAAATAGGGCCGGCGGTTTACTCGGCCTATGAAAGGCCTGAAACTACTAGTGGGCCAGTTTACATTTAGGCCTGTTAACAGACCAAGATGACTGGGTCCATGATGCGGCCCATACATAGTGATTTGGATGACGACCCGATTATGTACCGTAATTTTACGGTTTGGCCGGTTTACTTTTCATGGAGCGAAGACATGATATATATACAGTAAAATAACTGCAACATCGTGAATAAGAAAAAACCTAGACTATACAATAAAGAAATTACGGCATATTACATCCACTGGGCATCAATTAAATAATAGTAGAATGATATGACATTGTTCATAGTTAAGACATTGCAGAATATGACATTGTGCTGTAGTGGGTAGGTTCACCACACCACTGGATTACAGATCAAGAACAAAAGCATACATGCAGTGCAAAATAAGATCACTTGCTCTGTATAGTTTAATTTACATGGTAGGAAGAAGGAACTTGGTTGTACAACTGAAAACTTAAGTTGAGAAGGACAACCTTTTGTTTAGGAACTACATAATAAACTTTAAACATGCAATTTGATGCAAACACCAAAAATAAACAGCTGTTTCAGTCATGCCTAACCAAATATACACAACAAAGTTTGAAGGCCTGAGAAGGAAAAACTTACATTAGTGGTGAAGACCGGCTCTATAAAGCCCTTGTCCATGCTGATGGGGGGGGGCAATTCAAGAAGTTTACCACAGAATCTTCTTCATAAGCATTGCCTTTATTCCACATTTTGTCAAGAGTAAATGTAGATGTGATAATATAAGAAAAAATGCAGAATATTTAAGATAAGATGAAGGGTGATGCTACATAACCAAGTAGCTATAAATGTAAGTACAACGATACAGGCAAAAGGTGCAGCCAAGAGCAACGCATAGCTAAACTTCTTCAGTACCATCATACCATCGGTGTTATCCAACCTTATGGTAAAAGTAAATATAGATCTGATGTGTAGAAAATGGAGGGCAAACGAAAATAAGCTGCAGAGTGATGGTACATGAACAACTAGCTTTCAATATAAGTACACTGATAAAGGACAGCAGGTACTTACAAGAACAATGCAGAGCTAAACTTTTTCATTGGCATTGGATATATTCTACACTAATGTAACCATTAATACAGATCAGATAATTTGGAGCGAACAATTGATAAGCAAGCTATCATGCATACTGCTGTCACATAATGAACCAGGTATGAATGCAAGTACAGTGATACAGGACAACAGGTACTAACAAGAACAAAGCAGCGGGCAACATATTTGCGATATCCTATCGTCCTTTTCAAACTGGAATTCTTCTTCGAGTAGATTTCCTGCAAAAGAGATCCGTAAGGCACATGCAGAAAAGTAGAAGTTCAAATTGTCATGTGATATCATAGATAGTACCTCATCCTGGGAACGAGACCAGTGCATAACAAGGTTTTTCCATTCAATGTCTTCTAAATTTAGCATAGGAGACTTCACCGGAAATTCGCTTATAGACTTGCCATCAAAGTGTGATTTCCTCAGGTAACACCGATACCGCTGCAATGCTTCCTTGAAAAGCGCAAGCAAGCTTTGCTTGTCATGACTATCTAGATTGACCCTCGCCTACTTACAAAAATGTAATGTAAATCATTGATGTGTTCAATCAGCAGAAAACAGGAAAATAATCACCATGAATAATAGCACTTACACGTAAGTGGGACAAGAAGATGTGAAAATGGTGTTTGTCTTCACTATAATCCTTCCATGATGGGAATATATGCACGTAGTCCCTAACAACATTGAAAGCATTGCCTTTTAAACTAGGAATAACTGGAATGGGGTTCCAGTCTGCAGGAATTGGCCGTCTCTGCAGTTGGGATAGGTCTTCAGCCGGTGGACTTGTTGTACTTTTTGCTGGAGTGGGATTTTTTTGTGGTACGGCTGGTGCTATGGCAACTGAAATCGGCATACCTTTTGCTGGAGTGCAGGACCTGTGTCGTGGGGCTAGTGGTGTGGCCAGTGAAGTATGGGTACAGTCTGCTAGAGTCGGTCCTATGTTTTGTGTCACTGGTTGTAGAGCCAATATAAGTGGGGTGATGTCTGATGTCTCCGGCACCACCACGTTTTTCAAGGACTTTGCTAGTGCTCCTCCAGGTTCGGCAATCATCCTCTTCCTTTTTGATGTCTGATGCACAAGAACAACATTTGAGTGGAAAAACATGGAATGATGACAGATGGAATATGTATTGATAATGGATGGGCATGACATCTTGACATATATGATGAGTAAACTAAGCAGATGGCGGTGCAACAAAGTAGAAGAAATGCAAGACACCTTATGCAAGATACGTGCAATCAATAAAACCTTGCCAAATTAGAACATGCACCTTGATGGGTGAACAGGACAGGCCATCTGCCTTCGACTCCTCGAGGTCAGAATAGTCATTAGGATCATGTTCTGAACAAGAATCTGCAGGTGGGGAGCGTATGAGTTTCATTGCATCCAGAATGGATCTCAATGCCTTGGTGCCAATTTTGTTAGTCATTGTAGTGTTCCACAATATTCTTCTGATCGCGCATTGTGATATTCATTGTGATTACGTACAATATCTGAGAAGCATGAAAACATAAATAGTAGTGAGAATATATTTGTAATGCAGAGGATATTCTAATATAGGGGCTCCGTGTAAACCCTTATGTGCTATCACTAGATTCTGATGAGAGAGCCCATGTGTGCTGTAATATGGTGCGTGCATTAATATAATCTGGAACAAGTACACAAAAATAGGCTCCAGAAGTAAGGATAGTTGGCAGATGATAGGTTCATAATATATTGTATAGAGAGTTTATTGCCAAACCATGATAAGAAGAGCACACAACAATTAGGTTGATCGTAGTGTACATAAAAGGGGTACACCATAACCAACATATATAAATCGGGAAAGTGGAACTGGCTGGAAAATACGGTGTTGTATTGCCGCTACTAATTGAAAGCCTATCGATCACGTACATGCTAGCTCTATCAGCTATTGACTGTAGATGTCCCTGCTCCCCTTCTTGACAAGGAACATACTGTACGTACTAAATACAGAATAACAAAAGAAGAACATGTTAAAGAACAGAAGAGGAAGCATATTTGTCGGTGTTCTGGGAACGGGGGTCCCCAGACTTGCCTGCCTGCGGCCCACGGCGTGGCTAAGCAGCAGGCCGTACGGCCCATCTTCATCAACAAGGCATCCAAGACCCTCGCGAGGGTCCAAGCCTCGTGAGGCGGATGACGCAAGACCTCCTCTGGAGTAGCCTAGCCAGGCAGGCTCACGAGGAGCGGAGATATCAAGGCGGGACAAAACCTCACGAGGCCCTCGTGACGTGAGCCATGACGAACGACACCAGGTGGGCGCCAGCGCGCGTAGCGTCCTTATTTCCTCTTTGGTGCTAAGGAGGCCAGCGCAGGTGAAGAGTACCGAGGCATCAGGCAAAGGTTGCTATATTGGTGCAACGAGACCAAGACCAGGAGGACGGCAAGACGGAGGTCATCGTGGAGCCCAGGATGGCGTCACCACCAGAGCTTTTCGCAGGCGAAGACCACTTTTGTCAGGATAGCTTGTACTAGGTGTCCCCCTTCAAATTTTCCCGCCGTTGTTGGCTCCTTCCTGCTCAATATTTGGGAAGAGGACCAGGGCCTATATAAGTAGAGCTAGCCACCAAAGAGAGGGGATCAGCTGGTCTCACCTCATCTCATCTTAGCTTGATCCAATCAGATCGAGAACCTAGCCACAAGAACACCTCAACCTCAGGAGGCTGTTCTTCCCTTGTACTATTCATCATCAGCCCTAGAGGCAATCCACCACCACCACACTGGAGTAGGGTATTACACCACAACGGTGGCCCGAACCAGTATAAATCTCGTGTCTTTCTGTGTTGCGAGTTCGTCCGCGAGACCTTAGCGAGCTAGGGCGTAGATCGGTAGGAGGGAAATACTTCGCGCGCACCCCAATGTTTGAACCTTAAGGGTTTGCCGGAACCCCACATCCGACATTTGGCGCGCCAGGTAGGGGTGCGCCGTAGCTTCCCTTCAATCAGTTCGTCGCTCCATCGCTCCGTCGTCTCCATGGCGGACGCTCGCCGTGCTCGAGCTGAGCGTCGGGCTGCTCTCACCGCCCGCGTCGCTCAGACGGCTCCCGTTGGCAGGCCACCTCGTCGTTCTCCGTCTCCCGCCGCCAACGATGCCACCGGCCCGGCGGGGAACGAGCAGCAGGCGTCCTCGCTGCATCCTTCGGTGCGGCAGGACGGCCGCACCGCTACTCCATCACTGACCCCTGCCGGTTCTTCGTCTCACACGCACCGCGCTCCCATGGAGGCACGGGCTGCGCTCCTCGCGGCGAATGAGCTCCTGCGCTACCGCCCCATCGACGACCTCTACGAGGAGTGGCTCGACCGCGTCGCCGAGCTCGTCCGCGCCGCAGGGGGCTCTCCGGAGCCGTCCCACTCTCTGCCTCCCCCTCAACCAGCCGCGGGCGACGGGGCTCATGGCGTGCCTCCACCACCTCAGCCCCAAGACGGCGCCTTGGCACCAAGGCGCGCGGCTCCGCGGCGTGATCCACCGCGCCCGTCGCCCGCGCGCGAAGAGAGAAGCTGCCAAGAAATCCCGCGGCCGTGAGAAGCTGCACCTGCGCTCCCCGCGCCACCTCGTCAAGACCGCGCGCCGCCCGCAGCGGCGCAACGTGGACCTCATCAAGACCAAGCTCCACCTTCGAAGCGGGCCCCGGCAACCACGGCCGGCTGCCGCGCCTTCACCCCCGAGCTGCGTAGCGTCGCTTGGCCAGGCAAGTTCAAGCCAGACCTGCCTCCTCGCTACGATGGCACTGCCGACCCCGCGGAGTTCCTGCAGCTCTATGAGCTGAGCATCAAAGCGGCCAACTGCGACGAAAAAGTCATGGCGAACTGGTTCCCCATGGCTCTCAAGGATGGAGCCCGCTCCTGGCTCTTGAACCTGCAGCACGGCTCGATCTCCTCCTAGGACGAGATGCGCGACCGCTTCGTCGCCAACTTCCAGGGCACTCGCGACCGCCGGCCGGCCGCGGGTGACCTGCGCCGCATCAAGCAGCAACCAGGAGAGACCCTCCAGAAGTACATCCAGCGCTTCAACAACACCCGCCTCAAGATCCCCAAGGTCACGGACGAGGCCATCATCTCCGCGTTTTCCGACGGCGTCCGCGACGTCAAGATGAAGGAAGAGCTTGCTATCCACGAGGAGCTCTGCACATCTCAGGAGCTGTTCATCCTGGCGACCAAAGTGCGCAAGAGCTGAGGAGGGGCGCCTCTCTCTCCTTGAGCTGCTAGCCGTGGGCGCGGAGGAGAAGAAGGCCAAGGCCAAGGATGTGAAGCGCAAGGAGGCGGCTGTGCTCGCAGTGAAGCCCGACACCATGCGGGGCAGAGATCAGCCCGAGTCATCCAAGAACGGTTGATCGTTCTGCGCCTTCCACAACCTGAACACCCACAACACTAGCAACTATCAAGAGCTCAGAGCCATACGGGAAGGACGCTACGGTCGACGCCCCAAGCGCAACGACCGGGGCTACGGCCGCGGACGAGGACGTGGAGGCGGACGCTGGGACGACCGTGGCCCGCGCCAGGAGTGGCGCGACCGGCCTCGTGAGGACCACCGGCAGGACCAACCTCGCGAGGGCGCCTGGAGGGACCCGCCTCGTGAGGATCGCCCCCAAGGCAACACCGGTCTTGCCCCGCTGCCGCCACCAAGGAGGAACGACGACCACCACCAGGACGAGGAGGCTGGGGGCTTCCAGGAGCCGCGTGCAATCGCCTGCATTTTGGGCGGCGCCCAGGCCCCAGCCTCTCAGCGCATCTTCAAACAGTTCACTCGCGAGGTGAACGCGGTGCTCCCCAAGCTCGAGGCCATGCGCCCGCTCAAGTGGTCCCAATGCGCCAGCACTTTCAACTCGGCGGATCAGCTCAAATGCGTAGCCACCGCTGGCGCCCTCCCTATGTTGTGCTCCCCAGTCATCAGCAATGTGCAGGTCACCAAGACCCTCGTCGACGGCGGCGCAGGGCTCAACGTCCTGTCCGTCGGCACGTTCGACAACCTCCAAGTGCCATATGAACAGCTCCAGCCCACCAAGCCTTTCTCAGGAGTGACCGATGGTTCCACCACACCGATAGGGCAGGTCCGCCTGCCTGTCACCTTCGGGGAGCGCAAGAACTACCGCACCGAGCTCATCGACTTCGACGTCGCGCACATTCGCCTGCCGTACAATGCCATCCTCGGGTATCCAGCCCTGGCCAAGTTCATGGCGGTCACTCATCACGGCTACAACGTTCTCAAGATGCCAGGAAGTGGAGGAATCATCACGGTCCCGTGTGAAGAGAGGGATGCGGTGTGCTCCCTCGAGCGCGCCTTTCAAGCTGCAGCAATCGACGACCCCGACAGCAGAAGCGAAGGCCCCCCGGAGACCGTTCCCAGGAAGAAGCAGCCGCGCCGTGCAGGACCTCAGGAGGATGGCGTCGCGGCAGGAGCCTCGTCAGGATCAGCGCCCGCTCCAGGGGCGCCTCCCTCCATCATATAGGAAAGCGCGCCCAGCGCCCTCCTTGGGCAGGGCTCGGGGGCTCTCTTCTGGAGGGCCTCAGACCTTGCCAACCTCACGAGGGAGGCGCTTGGGCACCACTTGGAGGCGTGCTTCGCGGCACGTGACCCTCAGGAGAGCACAGGGCAAGGAGTGCCCACCACTCAGGAGTTCATCACCAAGACCACTCAGGAACTGCAAGATGCAAGGGCCATGCGTGGCGACAGCCGCTCACGAGGCGCAGCTCCGCATCCTGGCGAGGATGCTGGGCTGCATGTCTGCATCGACGTCCTAGGGCTCAACAGGGCTGCATCTCAGGAGCGCTTCTGGCCTTCGCGTGTGGGCCGCTGCGAGGGCCCGCCGCACAACTACGTTCGCATGCCCTTCAGCTTGCCGAGCGTGGCGTTAGCCTATCAACGCGACCTGCGGCGTGTCCTGGCGGCTCAGGAGGCCAGGTACCACGCCGTCATGGAGGAGATGGAGACGGTCTTCAGGGAACCTCCCGAGCCCCCAGAGCCTCCCGAGGCTCAGGGTCCCGGTGGCTCATGAGGAGTCGTTTCTTCAACGCACGCCTTCAGCTGCACAACCTCTACTTCGTCTACAGAACCAGGTGACATCTTCCAAGCTCGTTTAAGCTGGGAGCGCCCCTCGGGTTGCATTATTCCCAGGCCACATGGGTCCGTCCCTGTGGCATGTATCCCTTTTGCTTATGTCTTTAGCTTACCTTGCTGGGGGCGCCCCTCGGGCTGCATCATCCCCAAGCCGCTCGGGCCGGACCCGGTGTGGCATGTATCTTCCTGCATTTATCCAAGTTGATATGCTCTCCATGCTTAACCTGCCAACGGCTATCGCCCGCTCGATTGCCGCCCGCCACGGGTCTGTTCATTCTATGCAATTCGCTTGCACGTTAAAAGGGGGGCTCCTGGGCATCGCGACTCAGGAGCTCTTACTGGCTCTCCAGCCCTCACCCCCTGGCCTTGACCACGACATCGCGACCTGGCATACCAGTGGCGGCTGAGCTCGCTCGAGGGCCGGGACCTGAGGACGTAGAGTGCTTGCATCTAACCGTGTTGCAGGAACATACAGTCACCAAGACTCAAGACCAGGCGCAACCCGCCTTGAGGTAGGGCCTCGTGAGTCCCGCGCTGCCTCACGAGTGCCCAGATACACCTCGCAGCCCTGCCGTGCAAGCCATGTGTCAGGGCGGGGCTGTACACGCCCCGGGGGCTCCTCCCAGAGGGGGGCCCCATCCCACGCCCAAGTGGAAGCACCATGCTCCGCGCTGGCTGTCGACACTGCCGAGGAGCGGCTATGCCCGTGCACAAGCGGAAGCACTATGCTCCGCGCTGGTGATAAACAACTAAGGGTGGCCCCACGGTCGTACCAACCTCAGGGAGCCCAGAGCTCAGCGCCCAGCCTCACCATGACGCATTCCCTCAGGAGAGTCGCACGAGGGGGCTGGGCACGGGGGCTGCGCTCGGGTCACGCCCAAGCGCACGCCACCCAACCAGGTCCCCCGGACCTGGGCGTCGTGCGCCCCTCCCGAGGCCTCGACGAGGGCATGTATGGAAATTGTTTGCACGTCAAGGGGAGCATCGTGACTCAGGAGCCTAACTGGTCACGTGGCCCCTCACTCCTTGGTCCGTCCTGGTCTCCGGTCGGCCCAATGGCGGTTGAGGTATGCGCGGGGCCGGGCTCTGCCGACGTAGAACATTAATCTATCCCCACGAACTCTCCCTATATGCTGTTTGTGCGTCAAGGGGGACTCCTGAG
This sequence comes from Triticum aestivum, assembly GCF_018294505.1. Taxonomy (NCBI): domain Eukaryota; kingdom Viridiplantae; phylum Streptophyta; class Magnoliopsida; order Poales; family Poaceae; genus Triticum; species Triticum aestivum. Next base: position 312,214,190 of record NC_057802.1, read on the forward strand.
CATCGCGACTAAGGAGCCTAACTGGTCACGTAGCCCCTCACTCCTTGGTCCGTCCTGGTCTCCGGTCGGCCCAATGGCGGTTGAGGTATGCGCGGGGCCGGGCTCTGCCAACGCAGAACGCAAAGCAAATAGGAAGGAAATCGCAAAATCTCGAAGCAAATATTACAAGCATATTGTCCTCACAATACCAAATGAAAAGTCTAAATGCCTCCACGAGGCCTGATACATGTCGCAGGAACGGAACGGGAAGAATGGCCGCGGGTCTCCTCTAGACGTCGCCGTCGCCTGTGGAAGGTGCTCCCCCGTGAGCAATTTTGTCTTCACCTTCACCACCAGCTGCAAGGTCGACGACATCGCCGGACAGAGGAGCGGAGACAAAGCCACGAAACTTCCTCAGCAAGTCCCCCACCTGATCTTGCACGGCAGCCGCCTCGCATTGATCTTCAGCTACAGGCTCCAGCAGCTCGTCAAGGCAAGCGTTGGGGTCGCGAAGGTGCAGGTGGCTAAAGACGCGAGTCAGCGCGGCTGAAGACAGGACGCGAGCTTCTGCCTCCGCCATGGGACCGAGACCATCAACGACCTCCTCAAGCGCCTTCACCACGAGAGCAAGTAGCTGGGCGGGGCCGTCCTCGTCGGTGTCCAGAGGCTTCTCCAGGCCGTGCTCGTAGAGCGTCTTCAGCGCCTTGCGAGATCTCTTCTAGAGATCGGCGAAGGCCACGCGGTCTTCGGCCAGGACTCGCGCCTTGGCATCAAGATCGGCCTCCCTCGTCCCCATCTTCCGCTCCAACTCTTCCAACCGTTTGCGCTCGGCGGCCTGCTTCTTCCCCAGCTCTGCCAGCTCAGCATCGCGGTTCTTGACGGCTTCCTCCCGGGCCTTCATCTCCACCTCCTTCGCTTGGCAGCAGCGTACCTCTTCGGCGTGCTTGTCGCGCAGGCTCTGCAACTCGCCCTCCAGCACTTGGTAGTGGTCACGGGCGGCCTTGGCGTCTTTCAGCGCCGCCTCACGATCGGCTGCAGCGCTGGCGGCCCCTTGCTTCTCCTTCTCGGAAGCCGCAGCAGCCTGGCCCAGCACCGCGCGAACCGCCAGGTCGGAGTGAAGCCACCCAGAGGCCAACTCCAGACGCCCGGCCACCAGGCACGGGTCCGCGCTCAGGAGATCCGCCTGCAGCTGGGTCATCTCCGAAAGGGCGCGCTCCAAGACAGTAGCAGGAGCGGAAGAACCAGGGAGTGGAGGTGCAGCAGTGGGAGGGAGCGACATCGTCACCAGGGCTTGGGAGAGCACGGACCCCGCAGCAGCTGGGACCTTGTCAGCCGCGCCAGCACCGATACCTCCGGAGCCAGCGGGGCCATGGGGGCTGATTCCACGCGGTGATGTTCCTCTTGGCCCCGCGAGGGCGACCGGGCAGGGGAGATGCGGGCGCTGCTGCCTCCTTTCTCTGTGGAGGGAGGCACGGGCGCCGTATCCTCCTTCCTCTTCTTCGCCGAAGATACCGGCCTGATCAACCAAGGGCGAGCGTCAGGAAATAACAAGTACCAGCAGGGATGAAGCGAAGCTCGAGACATCTACCGGTCCACCGCGAAGTACTCCACCTTCCGCTTGGGAAGCTTGAAGCCTGACAGCATCGGGACCTGAGGGGCAGGCGTTCGGGTCCCGGCAGCAGCAGGCGGTGCAGAAGCAGAGCCGGATCCAGCCCCAGGAGGTGTCGGGGTGGAGGCGGCACCACGGGCCACCAGCGACGACCTACCCTTCGTCAGGATGAGGGGTTGCTCCCTCTCCCCTTGGTAGGCGTCGGCCTCGGCATCATCAGGAAGGGCGCGGAGAATCTCGGCCTTGCTCAGAGGGGAAGTCTCCCCCACCTCTTCCAGGGTCTTCTCCGAGTCCACCTCCTCTCCCCCTCTCCGCGGGACTCGCCAGAAGACACCTCCACCGGTTTCTGCACTGAAGGAGCTCCCGGAAGCACCAGCGGCACCAGCCCACGCGCATCAAAAGTCGCCCTGGAGGCGCTGAATTCCTCCCGGTCCCTGCGTCGGAACAAGGGAACGAAGGCGCTAGGCGGGTACTCCTGGTTGTCCCCGACTATGAGGCGCAGGACGACGTCGAATTCATCGCCAGGCAGGTCCCCTGGCCTCAGGCGGGTCTTGTTCTCCTCTTATTCAAGCTCCCAGAGGGGGCGCGCGCGCCTGGAGTGGGGCAACCCGCAACATCAAGAACTCCCTCAGGAGCATCGCCCCCGTTATCTTGGCCTCCCTCGCGTTGCCCAGCTCCAAGTCGGTCATCATCTACCCCAACACTGATGATGCCCGCTCGTCCACAAGATCCGCCTTGGGCCACCCCTTGCCCTGCCGGGGCGCCTTCGTCGGCAACGCCAGGCGCAGATTGGCATGCTGGGCATCCATTATGACCCATTTGGATCGGATGTTGTCGGCCCTCTTCCCGGTGCTCGAGATCGAGTTGGCCTTGCCGCATGCAACGAAGTTAGCGCATCCGGAGATGTGACCCTCGCTCACACGAAGGAAGAAGAAATGGCGAAGAAATGCCACGGACGGCATCACGCCCAGTTACGCCTCACAGTAGTAGGCGAAGATGGACAGGAGGAGGACAGAGTTGGGATGGAGATGCAACGCCTGCAGACCGTAGTGGTCGAGGACTTCATAAAAGAAATCAGAGAAGGGAGGAACCAACCCGACGGCGACACCGCTTGAGAAGAAGGGGAAGAAGGTGCTTCCCTCGGGCTCCGGCACGTCGGAGGCAAGCCGGAGCTCGGTCGCCCCCCACTCATTGCTCTCGCCCGCCGTCAGCAGGCGCACGGAGGCGAGGCTTTTCTCCGTGACGGTGGGCGCCTCAAGGGCCGACTCATACCAAGCCGGTGCTGAGGAAGTCTTGACTTTGCGCGGCGCCATGGATTGCAGGTGCAGGATGAGATTGGAGCGGATCTGGAGGTAGCAGTGGCGAGGAGCAAGAAAGGGGATCTGGAGCGAGGCAAGGAAGAAGCAATGAAGGCAAGTGCTGCCTGCGCCAGCCTTTTGTCAGGTCAACAAGGCATCCAAGACCCTCGCGAGGGTCCAAGCCTCGCGAGGCGGACGACGCAAGACCTCCTCTGGAGTAGCCTAGCCAGGCAGGCTCACGAGGAGCGGAGATATCAAGGCGGGGCAAAACCTCACGAGGCCCTCGTGACGTGAGCCATGACGAACGACACCAGGTGGGCGCCAGCGCGCGTAGCGTCCTTATTTCCTCTTTGGTGCTAAGGAGGCCAGCGCAGGTGAAGAGTACCGAGGCATCAGGCAAAGGTTGCTATATTGGTGCAACGAGACCAAGACCAGGACGACGGCAAGACGGAGGTCATCGTGGAGCCCAGGATGGCGTCACCACCAGAGCTTTTCGCAGGCGAAGACCACTTTTGTCAGGATAGCTTGTACTAGGTGTCCCCCTTCAAATTTGCCCGCCGTTGTTGGCTCCTTCCTGCTCAATATTTGGGAAGAGGACCAGGGCCTATATAAGTAGAGCTAGCCACCAAAGAGACGGGATCAGCTGGTCTCACCTCATCTCATCTTAGCTTGATCCAATCAGATCGAGAGCCTAGCCACAAGAACACCTCAACCTCAGGAGGCTGTTCTTCCCTTGTACTATTCATCATCAGCCCTAGAGGCAATCCACCACCACCTCACTGGAGTAGGGTATTACACCACAACGGTGGCCCGAACCAGTATAAATCTCATGTCTTTCTGTGTTGCGAGTTCGTCGAGTTCGTCCGCGAGACCTTAGCGAGCTAGGGTGTAGATCGTTAGGCGGGAAAGACTTCATGCGCACCCCAGTGTTCGAACCTTAAGGGTTTGCCGGAACCCCACACCCGACAATATTCTTGAGGTTCCGCTTCTTTGCATACAATGCTGGTTGCCCACTCATGATGAATCACAGCGCCCAAAGAAATGCAATTCCATGATGTCTCTCTATATGTGGCCACATGCATTTGGAAAATCAAGTGGGAGCATTAGCTGCCAATTAAATGTGTGTCTGTTAACTACTATCAATATCATATCACAATTCGAAGTAAGCTTTGGACTTATGATTGGTGTGTTGTTTAGCTTCAAGAGTGGACTGTTGTTAGTGCGACACAAAGCAGCTACACAAATCATAGTGTAGATATAACGGGAAATCCGTAAGCATCACAAGTAAAATTAGGAAAGTGGAACTTGCTGGAAAATATGGGCTACTATTGCCAGTACGGCTAGAAAGGCTTCAGTTACCAACACTCTTCAACTGAAGGTGCGGTACTGTTAATATCAGTGTAACTCTCAAAGGCGACACAACTCCCCGCATTTCCTTGCTAATCTTATAGGATTCAAGTGGGCAGGCCACTACAATTCCTATTCCTATGTTTACAAAATCCTATGAATCAAAGAGGCCTGAAGAGTTGAAAGTGTCCATCACAACCGACCGAATAGACCTCTACATTGCAAATGTCCCTGCTCCTCTTCACTACAAGGAACATATAGTACTCCTATCATACTCCCTCCGTTCCAAAATATAAGTCTTTGTAGATATTTCCACTATGGATCACTTACAGATGTGTACAGATACATTTTAGAGTGTAGATTCACTCATTTTGGTCCATATGTAGTCCATGGTGGAATCTATACAAAGACTTGTATTTAGGAACGGAGAGAGTACTTATTAAAGAAGAACAGAAGAGGAACATGCTAAAGAAGAGCAGGCAGATTTTGGATAATAAAATGTTCGTTGCACAGTGCCCACACATGATGAACCAGAGCGCATTAAGAATGCAACTCCCTGCTGTCTCTCTATATGTGGTGCATGTGCTTTTCGAAAGTAAAGTAGGAACATTAGCTGACCAATTAAAGGTTATCCATTTTAGTAATATCAACATCATATTAGATTCGTATTTGAGCAACAAGTTTGGAATTATGAGTGGCACGTTGTTTAGCTTGATGGATTGAGGAGCAGTGCTAAGCAGCTATGATGATGGTACTGAATATAAAGGCATGTCTGCATGCAAGTCGCGTGACTTTCATCACTTGGGTCAGTCGACCATTTCAGGCGGTTGGATGAAGATCCTACGTCTCATAACCCTTCTTCTTCTCCGTCTCTGATTCTTCCCCTACAGAACACCGCACGGGCCGCCGGCCGAACCACCGGCCCCGACCCCCCGCCCTCCCCTGAACCGCCCCCACCGCCTGTGTTCCTCCGCCACCCCCACCCCCACCCTCTCCCCCACCCATGTCGAGTTTTCTTCGTTCGGCGAGGCCCCACCACCGCCTGGCCACCGCCCCCACAACCATCATCCCCACCCAAGCCCCTTCCTTCCCTCCGGCGAACTCCGGCGAGCTCTCAAAAATTGACTGTCCAATTTTGAAATTTAGTCTACTGTCATTTAACTAGTGTGGAATATAAAAGGCGAAAACCATAAGCATTGCGAGTATAGTGTTGAGCGTGCCATGGCGGATCTGAAGGTGCAAACCAAACAAAGGCAACTTCGCAACCAATGTTTGCTTTCAACTAACAAGTAAGATCCTAAGTGATTGTCGGCATTCTGGGAACCGGGGTACCCAAACTTGCCTACCTGCGGCCCATGGCGTGGCTCCATCGGCGGCCTGGTATGGCCCATCTTCAGCATCAACAACACAAGACCCTCGTGAGGGGCCAAGCCTCGCGAGGCGGATGACGCCAAGGCCTCCAGAGGGACCGGCCTCCCTAGGCCGGCTTCTAAGGAGCGGAGATTCCTATGTAGACGCCCACCTCGTGAGGTTAAGGTGACGCAAGCCATGACAACGAAGGCCATGCGGGCGCCAGCGAGCGTAGTATAGCAGGTTTCCTCTTCGGTGCTAAAGAGGCAAGCGCAGGCGCGGAGTCCCAAGGAATCAACCAAAGGTTTCCATTTCCATGCTACAAGACCAAGACCGCCAGGACGGCAGGATGGAGGTCATTGCCGAGCCCACCACGGTGTCATGGCCAGAAGCTTTGCAGGCGAAGACCACCTTTCGTCAAGATAAGATGTACTAGTTGTCTCCTTTCAAATTTGGCCGCTGTGGGATCCCTTCCCACCTACATTTTGGGGGAAGAGGACCAAGGCCACTATAAATATAGCTTAGCCACCACCATAGGGGAGGGATCTGTCGGCGTTCTGGGAGCGGGGGTCCCCAGACTTGCCTGCCTGTGGCGCACAGCGTGGCTCTGTGAGCGGGCTCGTACGGCCCATCTTCGCCAACAAGCACTCAAGACCCTCGCGAGGCGGATGATGCAAGACCTCCTCGGGAGCAGCCTCACCAGGTTGGCTCGCGAGGGGCAAAGAGATCAAGGCAAGGCAAACCTCGTGAGGTTCTCGTGACGTGAGCCATGACGACCAAGACCAGGCGGGTGCCAGCGTGTGCAGTGTCCTTGTTTCCTCTTTAGTGCTAAGAAGGCAAGCGAAGGCGCGGAGTACCGAGGCATCAAGCAAAGGTTTCCATATCGATGCAACGAGACCAAGACCAGCAGGACGGCAGGACGGAGGTCACCATGGAGCCCAAGGAGGCGTCACCACCAGAGCCTTTGGCAGGCGAAGACTGCTTTTGTCAGGATAAGCTGTACTAGTTGTCCCCTTTCAAATTGGCCGTTGTTGGCTCCCTTCCCGCTCAATATTTGGGGAGAGGACCAGAGCCTATATAAATAGGATTAGCCACCACAGTAGGAGGCATCTCATCTTGGACTCGATCCATCCCATCCTCACACCCACCAAGCACAAGAACACCTCGACCTCAGGAGGCTGTTCTTCCCCTTGTACTGTTCATCCTCAGCCCGAGAGGCAATCCACCACCACCACACTGGAGTAGGGTATTACACCACAACGGTGGCCCGAACCAGTATAAATCTTGGGTCCTTTGTGTTGCGAATTCGTCAAGTTAGTCCTTGAGATCTTAGCAAAGCTAGGACGTGGATCGGTAGGGGGAGATCTTCGTGCACACCCCAGTGTTCGAACCTTGAGGGTTTTTTCGGAACCCGTGATCCGACATTTGGCGCGCCAGGTAGGGGTGCGCCGGAGCCTCTTCCCCACCAGTTGATCCACCGACGCTCCCCGGTTCCGATATCCGGCGACCCCGAGGGCTGACGCTGACCGCTGGGCAGCCTGGCCCACCCGGGCGGTGCCGCCTGCCCAGGAAGACTTCAACCTCGCGCTCCTGGCGGCATGGGCGCCACCTAACGCTGCTGGGTGCGGGCGGCGCGGCCAGGCGCCGTCCACCCTTACTCCATGACAAGCGCGAGCTGCTGCAAGGGCCGCAAGCCACGCCGCGGGAACGGTGCCACACACCAGGCGGGAGCAGGTGAACATGCGGGATGCACTCACAGTGGCGCGGGAGCTGCTGCGGTGCCGACTGATGGAGAGCGGCCGGGATGCGCTGCTGGAACGCATCGCCGAGCTACTGGACGCAGTGGCCACGGGAGCGCCGCCCTTCTGCAATCAGCTGATGCCTCAGGCGGCGGCTGGATCCCACGGCAGGCCTCGCCACGCCCGCGTGCTCCCGGGTGCGCCCGGGGGCCTCGTCGACATCAACGCGATCCATGGTGGAGGGTGCCCTGTTGCGCCCGCACCACCCCAGATGGGTGCGGGCACGAGCGTTGCCGCACACGGCCCCATCGGAGCACTGCCCTACCATCCTCAAGACGGCGTGACAGGCCGGGTGACATGGAGCGTGGGGCACTTCAGCGAGGTCTTCGGGGCAGCGGCCTCGGAGGCCTACGTGCCCCGCATGATGGACCAGGAGTACACGCCGGAGGACGACCCCGGCTCGTTCCTCGGACCAGGTTGGGACGAGGAGGCATTAGGAGCTGAAGCCTTCCAGGAGCCGCCAGAGAGCCCCACCAACCGCGCCGTCGACAACAGATACATGGTACCACTAATCCCTCAGGGGCAAGCTTACGCTAACCATGAGTCACAGGTGAACCAGGTCACAGCACCAGGCGATGGTTCCGGCACAGCGATGTCCGCCCCATCAGGAGAGACCCACTGGGGGCTGCCCGGGAGGAGCCAGGAGCAAGGCCCCTCCCCACGTTGCACGGAGCAAGGCGTTACCCGGAGGTAGGCCCTCTGCCAGGGAGGTGCTGGCGAGCCCTCCCTCGGCAGAGGACCCGTGGTCACCGAGGGCGCCGCTGGCGTCCCCTTAGCCCCTTTGGTGTCGTCCTGGTTTCCGGTCGCCCCCAACGGTGGCCGAGGGAGGCGCAAGGCGGGTCCCTCATCTGGCGATATGAAGTAAGGCTCATGCCTATGTAGGTCTCCGCCCGTGACACTCTCATGTAATAACGAGTGGGGCTGTACATGCCCCGGAGTCTCAGGAGTGCCGCCCTCGGGCCTCGGGGGCTCCCTCCCACGTCCTAGTCGCAGCACTTAGCTCCGCGCTGGTGAGAAGACTCGAAGACAAGAAGACTAGACTAGGCGCCGGACGTGGCCATTTGCTTTGGATCCCTTTTCTGTAGCCTTGCCTTCTAGATTTGGATTTGAGTTGAAGTTGAATTTTCATTGATACGTGCAGGGGGGTGCCTTTTCTCGTTTGAGTGATTTCTTGCTATCTGGTTCTTGCCTTATCCCGGAGCTCACGCTCGCTGCCTCCCCCTCGCGGGCTCCTTGCTGAAAGTGCAACTATCCCTGGGTGGTTTTGGTAATTCCTAACAACATATAGCTCATTGAGCTAATGCTATTCCAAGATAAATATTTCAGGAAAGCTCAATGATTGGCATGGCATGGATTAGAAAGTGGACCCTTCAAAATGCTAAGGACAAAAGATTGGCTCAAGCTCAAAGCACAAGACTCTACATTTTCTATTTTAGCGATCCAAGATCACGTTGAGTCTATAGGAAAAGCCAATACTATTAAGAAGGGATGAGGTGTTGCTTAATGAGGTTCTTGCTCAAAATGCTTAGTGATATGCTCCACAAACCCAACACTACTTTCTCATATCCACATATGTCAAACCAAAAGTCCAACTCGGCCCCACCGAAATTTCATATCCATAGCCACCGAGTTCAGTTGACATAGCCACAGCCAGAGACCCTAGTCTTTTCGGTCTCACCGATAGGGATCTCGGTCTCACCGAGATGGGATTGTAATCTCTCTGTTTCCCTTCGTAAGGTTTCGGTCAAACGGAGATGAGCGATCGGTCCCACCGAGATTGCAATGCAAACACTCTGTTTCCTTTTCGTAACGTTTCGGTCCAACCGAGATGAGCGAATCAGTCCCACCGAGTTTGCCTGACCAACTCTCTGTTTGTCTATTACCAAAATCGGTCTCACCGAGTTTGTGTAATCGGTCTCACCGAGATTACGTTATGCCCTAACCCTAATGAAATCGGTCCCACCGAGTTGACATATCGATCCCACCGAGAATCCTAACGTTCACATTTTGAACTAAATCGGTCCGACCGAGTTTCATGATTCGGTCGCGCCGAGTTTGGTGATTTGTGTGTAAGGTTAGATTTTGTGTGGAGGCTATATATACCCCTCCACCCACTCTTCATTCGTGGAGAGAGCCATCAGAACCAACACATATTTTCTGAGAGAGAACTACCTACACTTGTGTTGAGGTCAAGATATCCCATTCCAACCACATAAATCTTGATCTCTAGCCTTCCCCAAGTTGCTTTCCACTCAAATATTCTTTCCACCAAATCCAAATCCTGTGAGAGAGAGTTGAGTGTTGGGGAGACTATCATTTGAAGCACAAGAGGAAGGAGTTCATCATCAACACACCATTTGTTACTTCTTGGAGAGTGGTGTCTCCTAGATTGGCTAGGTGTCACTTGGGAGCCTCCATCAAGATTGTGGAGTTGAACCAAGGAGTTTGTAAGGGAAGGAGATCGCCTACTTCGTGAAGATCTACCCTAGTGAGGCAAGTCCTTCGTGGGCGACGGCCATGGTGGGATAGACAAGGTTGCTTCTTCGTGGACCCTTCGTGGGTGGAGCCCTCCGTGGACTCGCGCGACCGTTACCCTTCGTGGGTTGAAGTCTCCATCAACGTGGATGTACGATAGCACCACCTATCGGAACCACGGATAAAAAATCTCCGTGTCAACATTGCGTTTGCTCCCTCAAACTCCTCCCTTTACCTTCATATGCAATTGTTTTACATTCCGCTGCTATACTCTTAGAATTGCATGTGTAGGTTGATTGCTTGACTTGTGCAAAGTTGCTAAAATCTGCCAAGAACTAAAATTGGGAAAAGGCTAGATTTTTATTTGGTCAAGTAGTCTAATCACCCCCCTCTAGACATAATTTCGATCCTACAAGTGGTATCAGAGCGTTGGTCTCCATTTGCTTTGATTTCCATAGCTTTTGGTGGTCATAGCCTTGGTTTCACAACCTAGGAGAGTATGGCGTCTAGCGAGGAAAATTACCACCGTAGAGGTCCTTACTTTGATGGTACAAATTTTGCTAGTTGGAAGCATAAGATGAAAATGCATATTCTTGGACATAACCCCGCCGTTTGGGCTATTGTGTGTATTGGCTTGCAAGGTGAATTCTTTGATGGGAAAGAACCTAACCGTGAGGCTACCGCCGAAGAGTTGAAGATGCTACAATACAATGCTCAAGCTTGTGATATTCTCTTCAACGGATTGTGCCCGAAGAATTCAACAAAATCAGCCGTCTCGAGAATGCAAAGGAAATTTGGGATAGTTTGATTGATATGCACGAAGGTACCGACTCCATCAAGGAATCCAAATTGGATGTGCTTCAAAGTCAGCTTGACAAGTTCAAAATGAAGGACGGTGAAGGTGTCGTTGAAATGTACTCTAGGCTTGCTCCCATCACAAATGAGATTGCCGGCTTAGGAAGTGAAGAGATGACCGACAAATTCATCATCAAGAAGATCCTAAGAGCCTTGGATGGAAAATATGATACCGTGTGCACATTGATCCAAATGATGCCCAACTACAAAGATCTCAAGCCAACAGAAGTCACTGGAAGAATTGTTGCTCATGAGATGTCACTCAAGGATAAGGAAGAGCTTCACAATAAGTCAAGTGGTGCTTACAAAGCCTCGTGTGATGCTCCCACATCATCAAGTGAGAAGCAAACCTTCAATGAAGAATTGAGTCTAATGGTGAAGAACTTCAACGAGTTCTACAAGAGTAGAAGCAAAGAAAGAAGTTCCAAGTCAAGGTCCTACAATGACAAAAGATCTTCTAGTCGTGAGCGTAATTGCTACAATTGTGGAAGACCCGGACACTACTCCAATGAGTGTACGGCCCCCTACAAAAGTAGATAAGATTCTCTCAAAAGAAGAAGTAGAAGAGAAGAATCACCACCAAGAGAAAGGAGGAGTAGAGATGATCGTTATGAACGAAGACCCTCTCGGAGAAGCAAGGACTCGGAAAGGAAGGATAAGTCATCGAGGAGCTACACAAAAAGAAGACATCAAGCTCATGTTGGTGAATGGGTATCCGGCTCCGACTCCGACCATCACTCCGAAAGAAGTTATCACTCCGACTCCGAATATACTCAAGATGAAGGTATTACCGGTCTAGCACTTGTGTCAACCAACTCCTACGACATAATTGACTCACCAAATGAAGGAATTGGAAGATGCTTCATGGCCAAAGGTCCAAAGGTAACACACCCCGAGTATGTTGATTTCAATAGTGATGAAGATGATTTGCTAGGTGATGATGATTTACTTATTGACAACTCTAGTGATGAAAACTATGATGAAACGTCAATTAATCATGTTAATCAAGATAAAACGAATGATGATGATAAGAAGGACATTGAGCGTCTAACTAAAGAACTAAACACTCTTAAGTTAGCTCATGAAACTACCTTGGAAGATCATCGAGAACTTTTAAAGACTCATGAGAAGCTAGGCTTTGAAAAGCTCAACCTTGAGCAAGAGCATGAGTTTTTAAAGGCAATCAATGATGATCTTCGCAAGAAAAGTTCTTCTTACATTGCCAAGTGTTTACTCTTGTCTACTTACATGCCACAAGTTAAATCTAGCAACAAGAACAAGAAAGATTCTTCATCTAGTAGTAACAACAATCATGCTAAATCCAATGTTGTTGCATTTAGTAGTTCTCTTGATTCCACTAATGATTCTCTTAGCCAAGTTACACTTGAGCAAGAAAATAGCTTATTGAAGGGAATTATAGAGAAAGGTGTTTACAAGAGCCTTGCCGGAAGTAAGCAATTTGAGGAAATTGTACGCAAGCAAGGAAGACACCGGAAGAATCAAGGTGTTGGTTTTGAACGAAAGTTCAATGCCAATGGAGTTGAGTGGGAAGAAGATCAATACCCCAAGACGAAGTTTGTTCCTCAACAAGAGAAGTATGATCCTACTTCTTTCAAAGGGACACAAGCTCAAGATGATCTTCCACCACAAGACCACAAGCAAAAAGGCAAGGACAAGCTTCAAGAGGAAATTGATGCATTTGAAGAAGCACCTAAGGCCTTGGTCAAGTGGGTTCCCAAGACTACATCAAGTTCTACTTCATCAAGTACGACTACAACTCCAAGGATTCCCATCAAGATGGTGTGGATCCAGAAGAAGAAGAACTAGAGAGTTCGTGAGGGTGACTCCGCCAACATACTTCACTCTTATCATTTTGGCAAGGACAAGTGCAAACAACTTCCATATCTTGCACTAGTTCAAGGAGTCACAAACCCTCTTGTTGGTAAGACAAGGGACAATGTAACCTAATGCTTTCATGGACAACATCTTGTGTATGCATCACTCTATGTCTATGGATATCCTTGTTTGTTCCTTATGGGACTAACCCGTGTAGGTATTGAAAGTGCAACTCATTCCAAAGGATTGCTCCGAATGATCTACATCAACATTGAGCATCTACATCTTCAACACCTACATGAAGTCATCATCAACAAAACCCAAGGTTAGTTCATCCCTCTTAGGGGGGATATCACATCTAGGGGGAGCTTTACTCTAATCAATTGAGCTAAAGCAACTCTAATGGTGTGAACACAACAATGCTTTATGTAAAAGTGGTAACCCCACTTGTGCTTAAACGATGAGTATGACCTATGATCAAATGTTCTCATTTGACTCCTAAGTCAATATACTCATATATAGATGACCTAGTCATCGCCAATTGCTTGATAGATGCTAGAGTGTTTGTGCATGCTTTGTCACATATTTCATTTGCCATTTTATTGTGTGAGCATGTTGGTTGCATATTTTACTCATTCGAGGACATCCATTTGTTGCTTTGATTGTTTGGCTCTTTCTCTTTTGCCAAATGGATGGACAAGAATGCCTAAGAACACCCTCTAGCTATTTATGCTTTTCTCGTCTCAAACTCTATTCATGCTACATCACAAAGTTTGATCAAGTCAGATTCGAACCACTCTGTGTGAGGAGCACTCGGAGTTCCCGATTCGTCATAGACTTAAACTTCCAAAACCTCTTTGTGTATTTCAGTCTGACCGATTCATCCTTTTCGGTCCTACAGAGATCACTAAGTTGATCTAGGGTTTTCAACCTCGGTGCAACCGATTAGAACCTTTCGGTCACATCGAGTTGCAGTAACTGCTTGCAGTTTTGCATCTCGGTGCCACCGAGTCGTTCCACTCGGTCACACCGACATGGTCAGGTTATATATATTGACGGGCCAAATTTTGGAAATTTTTCCGAACCTCCTTGCCCGCGCGTAACCTGCTCTGCCTCCTCGGGTCTCCAAGTCGTCCTCTCGTCGCCAGCAACCTCCCGCCGCTGGTCTCCGCCGCCGTCAACGTCAATCTGCTCCGCCGTTGCCGCCGTAGCAAGCTCGCTGTCGAACTAGGGTACGAACTCGATCTTTGTGCTAATCATAACTCTGATTCTTAGCACATTGCTTTGCCATGATTCTTGCCACGATAGAAATCATCCTGTCCAGCGAAAACATCTCGTAGATTAGTTTTGGTTTGAAAATTTAGGGTTAGGTCTCCGCCGAATTCATCTCGGACCGACCGAGTTGTAGAAATCGGTCTCACCAATTTGGCTTAGGCCAGAGCACATGCGTTTTCAGTCTGACCGAAAATTGCAAATCGGTGTGACCGAGTTTGATTCTCTGTGAAACCATAGCAGTCTCGGTACCACCAAACCGTGACTCGGTCTGACCGAGTTCACTAGTTTAGGTTCCAAAAGCTGCTTCGGTATCACCGAGTTTACAAATCGGTGGATCCGAAATGCTTTCTGTGAAGAACTAAAACTAAGTTTTTAAGTCATCTGTTTTGCAAAACTCATGTACTTTGTGATGCTCATCTACTCTACCTCATCTATAATCTATTCACAGGGTCTGCTGACTGTTTGCCTGCAAGATGTCTGACCAAAGTGACAGCCAGAACAAGTCTGAACAGCAGGTGCAGATGAGTGAGGGTTCTGATCCCTCTAGCAGCTATGATGATGGCAGCAGGAGCACACCAAGCAACTTGCCAAAGGGAGCTACCAGGACAAGGAAGAAGAGAACTTCTGATTCAGAGGATGAAGATTATGTGGCTGTTGAAGATGAAGCCACTTCAAAGAAAAAGGTGCTAAAGAAGGAGTTTATGGCACTGCTGCTGCAACTAAGCCATGGATGAAAACAAAGATGCCAGCAAGAAGACAGCCCATGTCAAAGCCAAGAAAAGTTGCCACACGTGAAACTATGAAGTTCACCATTGAATCTGAAGAAGAAGCAGCTGGTGAGGATAGAAGAAGAAGAGGGCCAGAACCACTACTGCCAGAGTTCTTGGCAAGCCCTCAATGAGGAAAGATTCAGATGAGGAAGAGGAAGAGGATGCTGCACTAGCACCCAAAGCTCAAAAGCTCATGGGAGATGCAATTAGATCAGGGGCTACTCCATCTAAGCCCAAATCTGCTCCCAAGGCTGCTGATCCAGCTCCAAAGCCTAAATCCAAGAGAAGCACTAGAAACATCCCTGCTGAAGAGAAGAACAAGGCCCCAGTGCCTGAAGCTGCTGAAGAAGAAGAAGATGACTCAGTTGTGTTGAGGAAGCTGAAAGCCAAGATCCCTGACCACAATGATGCACACCCAGTTGCAGAGAACATGAAAATCAGGAAGGATGCAGGATTGAGACTATGGAGACAGTCTGATCCATATGCTATCAGGAGAAGAACTGCTGTGGACTACAAGTTTCACACTAAGGAACAACAGGACTTCTATGAGACAGTTCTGCTTGATAAGAAGCCCATTGTGTGTGACATGAGATGGGTTGACTGGGAGTCATCAAGGAGAATGAGGATCACTTCCCTGGTGTACAAGATAGCTTCAAGGCATGTGGAGTTGACACATTTGTTGCCCAGAAGCTCACTAAGTGGAATGATGAGCTCATCATGCAGTTTTACTCCACTGCCCACTTCTATCCAGATGGAAGGATAGTATGGATGTCTGAGGGTACTAGGTACCAGTCTACAGTTGATGAGTGGGCCAAGCTTACCAATGCTCCTGAGGAACATGAGGATGACTTGGATATTTATGCAGAGAAGAAGAAAGACCACAACACAATGGCCAACATGTACAAAGAGATCCCAGATGATGCTTTGGATACACATAAGTTTGGATCTGTCCACTTCTTGTTGTCTGGTCTGCCAACTATCAACTGGATTCTAAGGCACACACTGCTACCCAAGTCAGGTGATCACAAGATGACCAGAGGACATGCTATAAACTTGCTGCATATATTTGATGTCCCGCAGAAGTTCAAGGTCATGAGTTTGATTGTTGAGACAATCAAGAGGACTGCTGCTGACCAAAAGAGAAGTTGTGGGTATGCCCCACACATTCAGGAGCTCATCAATTCAAAGATGGGCACAGGCACATATTGTAACGCCCACGATGTGGCTATATCTCACACGTGTCGAGGCACGACTTAGAGGCATAACCGCACAGTGGTTTTGTCGCAAGAAGGGTCATCTTCACACAATCCCATGTAATGAACAAGAATGGGATAAAGAGTTGGCTTACAATTGCCACTTCACACAATACATAATTATCATCATACATCATCCAAAATACAATCATAAAGACCGGCTACGGTCAAAATCCAGATGAAATAAGACAACCCCAAATGCTAGATCCCCGATCGTCCCAACTGGGCTCCACTACTGATCATCAGGAAAAGACACATAGTAACGACCACGTTCCTCGTCGAACTCCCACTTGAGATCGACGCCATCATCTGCACTGGCATCGTCGGCACCTGCAACTGGTGTTTTGTTCCACTCTTGCCGCCCTAGTTACTGTTATACCGGGATTATGTTCCTTGAGTTTGCGTTCCTTACGCGGTCGGGTGATTTATGGGACCCCCTTGACAGCTCGCCTTGAATAAAACTCCTCCAGCATGGCCCAACCTTGGTTTTACCAGTTGCTACCTAAGCCTTTTTCCCCCGGGTTTTCGCAAGCCCGAGGGTCATCTTATTTTAACCCCCCCGGGCCAGTGCTCCTTCGAGTGTTGGTCCGAACCGAGCAGCCTGCGGGGCCACCTCGGGGAAACTCGAGGACTGGTTTTACTCGTAGCTTGACTTATCTGGTGTGCCCTGAGAACGAGATATGTGCAGCTCCTATCGGGATTTGTCGGCACATTCGGGCGACTTTGCTGGTCTTGTTTTACCATTGTCGAGATGTCTTGTAAACCGGGATTCCGAGACTGATCGGGTCTTTCCGGGAGAAGGTTTATCCTTCGTTGACCGTGAGAGCTTATGATGGGCTAAGTTGGGACACCCCTGCAGGGTATTATCTTTCGAAAGCCATGCCCGCGGTTATGAGGCAGATGGGAATTTGTTAATGTCCGGTTGTAGATAACTTGTCACTTGACCCAATTAAAATACACCAAGTGCGTGTGTAGCCGTGATGGTCTCTTCTCGGCGGAGTCCGGGAAGTGAACACGGTCTGTGTTATGTATGACGTAAGTAGGTGTTCAGGACCTCTTCTTGGTCATTGCTAGATGACGCCCATTCCATTGCTTCTCTTCTCGCTCTCATTTGCGCAAGTTAGCCACCATATATGCTTTTGCCGCTGTAGCTCCACCTCTTTGCACCTCTTTGTCCTATAAGCTGAAATAGTCTTGATCTCGCGGGTGTGAGATTGCTGAGTCCCCGTGACTCACAGATACTTCCAACACCAGTTGCAGGTGCCGACGATGCCAGTGCAGATGATGGCGTCGATCTCAAGTGGGAGTTCGACGAGGAACGTGGTCGTTACTATGTGTCTTTTCCTGATGATCAGTAGTGGAGCCTAGTTGGGACGATCGGGGATCTAGCATTTGGGGTTGTCTTATTTCATCTGGATTTTGACCATAGCCGGTCTTTATGATTGTATTTTGGATGATGTATGATGATAATTATGTATTGTGTGAAGTGGCGATTGTAAGCCAACTCTTTATCCCATTCTTGTTCATTACATGGGATTGTGTGAAGATGACCCTTCTTGCGACAAAACCACTATGCGGTTATGCCTCTTAGTCGTGCCTCGACACGTGTGAGATATAGCCGCATCGTGGGCGTTACAAGTTGGTATCAGAGCCATCCCCGACTTAGGAGCCCCCTGCTTGATCGAATCGCTGACGTTGTTGAGTCTAGAACAAAATGTTTTCAGTCTTAGGATTATATATATATATATCGGAGAGTAGGATTCCTTTTACTCCTCAGTCCCTTCGTCGCTCTGGTGAGGTCTCCTGACGTAGAAGTTTTGACTACTCTCTCCTCAAATTTCACTAAAATTTTTTTTTAGGATCACGCGGGTATCTTGGAATCGTTCCGATCGATTTGTGACGAGAACATTGTTCTTGGTGCCTCCTGTCATTTAGGGGTTGTGGCAGTGTCCCGGGGAGTTGAGCTCCGAGGTGTTGTCGTCACAATTTTATCGTTGCAGTTCTGGAATACCTGAGTTTCGCCGACATCGAAATCTCTTTTATGCAGTTGTTGGTGAGATCACCTCGACGCCACCCAGTACTGGGGCGGGAGTTCGGGAGTATTGCCATAACTTGTATAACGGATGTTTTTCGAAGGTTGAGGTAAACGATTTCCGAAGGTTTCTTGGTTATGTGTTGACGGATGGATACAGCTGGATCTAGGGATTGTTAGTTTGGGTGATATATTTTGTGTCCCCTGTATCCCCTACACCAGATTGCATAACCAGAAAATTTCGGGAGTTCATAAGTGGGAATTCAAGTAGCCTTAGGATTTCTTTCCGACAGATGCATGATATGAGATTGGGGTTCGACGTCTAGTGGTCCGCCTGTATACGGTTGATTTTACAGTGGTCTCGTTGTGTCTTAAAGAGTCCATGGCTTTGCCGGCTCGGGGACGCTTCGTATGTCATGTGCACAGCCTTGTACATGATGGTGCTGTACGATTGAGCCCGTGTGGGCCCCACCACGAAAACTTCGGACGAAATATCTATCATATGTTTGTTCCGGCTTATTTTGCAAGCCAATACTTTGTTATTTTGTATTGTGGTATTCGAGTTACTTCGAATTCATATGTTCATTCCATATCTTTTCAAGTGGCTTCTCAACTTATGGAAGTGTGATGATTTACTACGGAATTCATTCGTTCATCTTCGTTCGAATGGTTATTGTGAAGACTATATGTTGCAATTTCTGTCCGTTGATTCTACTTATCTTTTGTCTATTGAGATGCTAACGGATGTCACCCTCTTCAGGATGGCTCCGCCAACGCGTCAGAATCCGGATCGCAATGAAGGGAGTCAAGCGAAACCTCCGCCACCACCTCCACCTCCGGAGGCATGGCAATCAATCATGGCAGCCACCAACGCCAATGCTCAGATGATTCTGCAACTCTTGCAAGAACGTACTCAAGGGCAAGGCAATCAAGGCAATCAAGGTCAAGGCAACAATCAGTTTCACTTTGCCACTCTCAACCAGTTTCTCGCAAATCAGCCCAAGTCTTTCAGCTACTGTGCCGAGGCCACGGATGCCGATGATTGGCTCGTGGACATCAACAAGCATTTTGAATGTAGCAATGTCAGGCCTGAGGAATTTGTCAAGTTCGCTTCTTTCCAGCTCAAGGACCAAGCTGCTGATTGGTTTCAACAATACAAAGATTCCAGAGGAGGTCGTGTGATTACTTGGACTGACTTCTGTCGGGACTTCAAAGCGCACCACATTCCACAAAGTGTTGTTGAGAGCAAGCGTGAGGAGTTCCGCAATCTCAAGCAAGGAAACATGTCTGTGTATCAATACAACATTCAGTTTCAGAAACTTGCTCGCTTCGCTAAACAAGACGTTCCTGATGAGAAGAGCATGATCTATCACTTCAGAGGTGGCCTTAAAGAGGATCTGCAGTTAGCTCTCGTTCTTGTTGAGCCTACTCAGTTTTATCAATTCTACAATATGACACTGAAGCAAGAGGCTGCTCAGCTCAAATGTGAGGCTTCTAAGAAGAGAGTCAGAGACGCAGTCCAGTCTTCTTCTTCCTCTCTTGTGACAGCTAAGCAACAGAAGTTCTGGTTGCCTCCTCCTCCTCCTCCGTTTCGTCAGCCTTACCAGCAGAAGAACAAAGGTGGCCATGGTTCTTCAAACTCTTCCAACTCTGGCTATCAGAACAAGTCTCAGAATCAAGCTCCCAAGTCCAATGCTCCTTATCACCGTCCACTCTCAGAGGTGACTTGCAACAAATGTCAGCAGAAAGGTCACTATGCTAACAAGTGCTTCAACCAGAGGCGTCTTCCTCCTCCTCCTCCTGTCAGATCTTCCAGCAATGTAGTGGTCAAGCATAATCCAAAGTCTGCCAAGGTGAACATGATGAATGCAGCTCAAGCGGAGGAATCTACTGACGTGATTATGGGTAATCTCTCAGTTAATGATATTCCTGCAAAAGTTCTTTTTGATACTGGTGCATCGCTTTGTTTCATGTCAAGACCGTTTTTTGCCAAGCATGAATTCACTTGTTCTCATCTGAGTAAACCCATGGATGTCGTTTCTCCGGGTAAACGTTTGAGTTCTAGTATGTTGGTTCCGGATGTTTCCATCAAGATGGGTGACTATAAATTTCAGTCTTCTCCAATTGTTCTTGGTGACTCGGATATTGATCTAATTCTCGGGATGGACTGGCTTTCTAAGCACAAGGCTCAACTTGATTGTGCTACCAGAGAAATTCAATTGACACACTCGTCTGAGGATGTGATTATTTTTGCCGCTCGTAATGAAACCATTCGGTTTTTCTCTCTCAATGAGAAGGGCGAATTGGATGCCATCTCTCAAATTCCAGTCGTTTGCGAGTATCAAGATGTCTTTCCAGAAGAGCTTCCGAGTATGCCTCCGCACCGGCCAGTTGAGTTCGTTATCGAACTAGAGCCTGGTACTGTACCCGTTTGCAAGCGTCCATACAAGCTTGGACCAAACAAGCTGAAGGAATTGAAGAAGCAGCTCGATGAACAAGAACGTCTGGGTTTGATCAGACCGAGTTCTTCTCCATGGGGTTGTGGTGTTCTTTTTGTCAAGAAGAAGGATGGCACGGACCGACTTTGTGTCGACTACCGTCCATTGAACAAGAAGACAATCAAGAACAAGTACCCACTTCCCAACATCAATGAGCTATTTGAGCAACTCAAAGGGGCTAAAGTATTCTCGAAGCTTGACCTTTGTATGGGGTATCATCAGATTCGCATTCGTGAAGAAGATATTCCCAAGACAGCATTCAGAACGAGCTTTGGTTCTTATGAATATACTGTCGTGTCTTTCGGCCTTGTCAATGCTCCTCCGGTGTTCTCTCGGATGATGAATTTCATCTTCAACCCCTATACCAATGAATTCGTTCTGGTGTATCTTGATGATATCTTGGTCTTCTCCAAGAATAAGCAGGATCATGCCAAACATTTGCGATTGGTGCTCGACAAGCTCAGAGAGTATCAATTCTATGCGAAGTTCTCCAAATGTGAGTTTTGGCTCGATGAAGTTCTTTTCCTTGGTCACATCATCTCCGCCAAAGGCATCGCTGTTAACCCCGAGAAGGTGTCCGCAGTTCTGGATTGTGAACCTCCTCAAAATGTCAAGCAGCTCCGTAGTTTCCTGGGTCTTGCAAGCTATTGCCGAAGATTCGTTGAGAATTTCTCCAAGATTGCAAAGCCTCTTTCCAACCTCCTACAGAAGCATGTGAAGTATGTCTGGTCTCCTGAGTGTGACGTTGCTTTCAACACTCTCAAACAGAAACTAGTCACAGCTCCTGTCTTGACTCCTCCTGATGAATCCAAGCCGTATGAAGTTTTCTGTGATGCTTCTCTCCAAGGTCTCGGTGCTGTCTTAATGCAAGAGAAGAAAGTTGTGGCCTATACCTCTCGGCAGTTGAAGCCCAACGAGAAGAACTACCCCACTCATGATCTTGAGTTGGCGGCAGTTGTCCATGCATTGATTACGTGGAGACATCTCTTGTTGGGAAGACAAGTGGACATTTTCACTGATCACAAGAGTCTCAAGTATATCTTCACTCAGCCCAACCTCAACCTCAGGCAGACTCGATGGGTCGAAATGATTCAAGAGTACAATCCGAGTATCGAATATACTCCAGGTAAAGCAAATGTCATTGCAGATGCTTTGAGCAGGAAAGCTTATTGCAACAGCTTAATTCTCAAGCCTTTCCAACCGGATCTTTGTGAAGCTTTCCGCAAGCTGAATCTCCAAGTTGTTCCTCAAGGCGTTCTTGCCAACCTCATAGTATCTCCTACTTTGGAAGATCAAATTCGTGAGGCACAACTCCTTGATGCCATGGTGAAGAAGGTGAAACGTGGTATCGACAAGGGTCTTTCCAAATACAAGTGCTATCGCATTGATGACAGAGACATTTTGTTCTTCGAGGACCGAATTGTGGTTCCGAAAGGTGATCTAAGGAAAGTCATAATGAACGAGGCGCACAATTCTCTCCTTTCCATTCATCCTGGAAGTACGAAGATGTATCATGACCTCAAGCAGTCGTATTGGTGGACTCGAATGAAGCGAGAAATTGCTCAATTCGTGAATGAATGTGACGTCTGCCGAAGAGTGAAAGCAGAACATCAACGACCAGCTGGTCTCCTCCAACCTCTTGCTATTCCGGAATGGAAGTTTGATCATATCGAAATGGACTTCGTGACTGGATTTCCAAAGTCCAAGCGCGGAAATGATGCTATCTTTGTTGTCATTGACAAGCTCTCTAAAGTGGCTCATTTCCTTCCTATCAAAGAATCCATCACAGCAGCTCAGCTGGCAGAGCTCTACACCTCAAGAATTGTCTCCTTGCACGGCATTCCACAATTTATTTCTTCAGATCGTGGAAGCATCTTCACCTCTAAGTTCTGGGACTCCTTCCAGAAGGCCATGGGCACAAACATTCGCTTCAGCACAGCTTTTCACCCTCAAACTAGTGGCCAAGTCGAGCGAGTCAATCAAATTCTTGAAGATATGCTCAGGGCTTGTGTCATTTCCTTCGGCATGAGATGGGAAGATTGTCTTCCTTATGCTGAATTCTCCTACAACAACAGCTTCCAAGCGAGTTCGGGCAAGGCTCCATTCGAGATTCTCTATGGCAGAAAGTGCCGTACTCCTCTTAATTGGTCAGAGACTGGTGAACGCCAACTTCTTGGCAATGACTTAATCACTGAAGCTGAAGAAATGTGTAAAGTCATCCGTGATAATCTCAAAGCCGCGCAATCGCGTCAGAAGAGTTACTATGATAGTAAGCATCGTGATTTGGCTTTCGAGATCGGAGACCATGTCTACCTCCGCGTCTCCCCAATGAAAGGCACTCGTCGCTTCGGTATCAAAGGGAAGCTTGCCCCTAGATACGTGGGTCCTTTCAAGATCATTGGTAAAAGAGGCGACCTCGCCTATCAACTTGAACTTCCTTCCAACTTTGCGAACGTGCACGATGTGTTCCACGTGTCACAGCTCCGCAAGTGCTTCAAGACGCCTGAGCGCACTATCAACTTCGAAGAGATTGACCTCCAAGAAGATTTGTCTTATCATGAGCACCCAGTTGCTATTCTTGAAGAAACTGAGCGCAAGACTCGCAACAAGTCAATCAAATTCCTCAAAGTGAAGTGGTCGCACCATTCCGACCGGGAAGCCACCTGGGAACGCGAGGACCATCTCCGTTCCGAATATCCGGAGTTCTTTCAGTCCTAGATCTCGGGGCGAGATCCTCTCGTAGTGGTGGAGTGTTGTAACACCCCGCATGTATCTCGCCATATTTGTAACTCCGACTCTTGCCATTTCCGGCTATGTGATATGTTTTCCCTCCGTTGTCGGGTTTTTGCCTTTCGTTTTGTATTTTGTCATGTCATGCATTTTCATATCATGTCATCATGTGCATTGCATTCACATACGTGTTCGTCTCATGCATCCGAGCATTTTCCCCGTTGTCCGTTTTGCAATCCGGCGCTCCTATCTCCTCTGGTGCACCCCTCTTGTTTTCTTTCGTGTGCGTGTGTCAAACTTTCTCGGAATGGACCGAGGCTTGTCAAGTGGTTTTAATATACCACCCGGAGACTACCGGTCAAGTTTCGTTCCATTCGGAGGTCGTTTGGTACTCCAACGGTTAACCGGGCCTCCGCAATGTTCATTTGAGTGTCCAGCAAAAACCCCCTCCAAAACCAGCCCAAAGCCCACCAAACTCTCTTCCATGCTCTAGGTCGTTCGATCACGATCGTGTGGGCGAAAACCGCACCTCATTTGGAGTGGACAAAACGCGTCGCCGCTCCCGGCCAGTGGCATCGCGCCACGTCACCCCCGCCGCCGTCTCCGCCGCGCCAGGCCCGCCGGGCTCGGATCGGGCCCGC
>NC_057802.1:312238595-312277476 GCF_018294505.1 Triticum aestivum
TTTCTTCATCACCGCCGCCGCCAAGTTGCCGCCGCCGCCGGCCACCGGCCGTCGCCTCCGGTCCGGCCCCGCCGCCGGCGACCACCTCCGGCTCCCTCGCCCCTCCTCCGGCCACCGGCCCTCGCCTCGCCGGCCCCTCCCTCGCCTCGCCGGCCCGAGCAACTCCTCGCCTGAGATCCCGATCCGCACAGTACGCGTTGACTTCTCCCGACCTTGTTTTTTTCCTAAGTCCCAGAATTCCATCAGCAAGTGCCTATGTTCGAGATGCGATAACTTTGTGCATGTAGCTCCGATTCGCGCGTATAATATGTCAAATTGTTCGTCTCGTGATGCTCTTCATTTTGTTCAGTTGCACCATTTTCATTAGATGTCATCTTGATGCCCAAATCTTCGTTGGAAGAGGGCTAGTTGCTGTTAATCTCTGGTTCTTATCAGAACTTGGAGATTTGTCATTTTTGTATCATTTATTCTGTGCATCTTTTGAGCATGAGCTCTATATGTGTTTTGTATTATGCCATGCCATGCCATCCGCACCCTCACCAGCTCACACCAACCCAAGAACACGCCTCCTGGGGTTGTTCTTCCCCTATACTAGTTCATCCTCAGCCCACCTCGAGGCTAATCCACCACAAAGCAGGAGTAGGGTATTACACCGCAAGGTGGCCCGAACCTGGGTAAACTACCTTGCCCATTCCTTTCCCATTCATCGAGCTAGACCGTGAGATTGACAAGTCGGTAGGCCGGGAAGATTGATTTCTTCGCACACGCCTCAGAGTTCGAACCTTTCTTGGGTCTGCGGAGCCCTGAATCCGACGGTGATGGACAAGAAATCATAGTAAAGCAGTGGCGATCTACTTTCTTGTTGCAATAAATAAGTTGAGTAGATACAAAAGAGTACCGCCTCTGGTGCGGCGCCGTTTATGCATCTTCTGAGAATTTGACGGTGCTGCAGTAGCAATGGCTGTCGGCAGCATGGAAGCAGATCTAGGAGGGTAGACGGTGGCGGCAGGGGAAATATCCCAGCGCGATGGACGAGATGGTCGTAGGAGCGGCGCCTGCAAGGTGGACAACGGCTGGGATGAAGCGAGAGGACGGGATGCAAGGATCCTGGTCCGAAGCCGTGGATCAGAGAGGTCGATCTCTTGTAATGGACGACGACGTCGGGGTATCAGCTCCGGCATGGTTGAGGAGGACGGCAGTGGATGGGGTGGCGGACGGAGGAGGATGGGGTGGAGAGGGTGTTTTGGCGCCCAGGAGTACGAATGGGGAAATGGAGGGAGAGATGAAGGGGGAACCATGTCTCCAGGGTGCGCTTGTCTCAAATGTGAGGAAATTTACAAACTTAGCTCCCGTTTAAAATTTCCTACATCACAGTAGTATTAGTCGGCTGGGGATAGGACGGTAATCTCGCAGACACCGAATATTTGCCAACGGAGATTTCGGCCGAGGAGTGTTTGTTTTGGTGCCCACCGTGTATGAATCCGGGTGAGAGGCGATTTCGGCCGAGGAGACACTTTGTTTTGGCGCCCACTATGTATGAATCCGGGTGAGAGGTGGTTATGTCATGTTTGAGTGAAATTACGAACCTGCCCCTATCAAGACCTATTGAAGTTGAGCCAACATGTGTTGCATGTTAGGGACAGGAAGTAATTTCCATCTCCCAAATTTTGGTTTCAGGCGGTTACTGCGAGTTTGGCCGCTTCATTCAATTTTTTGAGAAAAAGCTTGACGTCTATCGTGCCAACTCAATTCCAATCCATTTTGTATTCTATTTTTGTTCGGGCAGGATCCATTTTCGATTGGAATAAAATTCTATATACATCATTTTTGATATATACTTTCAAAAGCACAACAAAGAGTTCTCCTCCTTTATATATAATATGATTTACAAATACAATGATCTCAAAATCATAAGGTTGAATTCAAAAATTTTAAACCAAATTATGTTCTACTAAAATGTATGGATCAGTAATATGTACATATTAAATAACATAGATGCGCGTGAATTCATATGAGTATGCATGTTTGATAGATCAATTTTGGTTCGAGTATGAATTACATGTATCATCATCTCGAATTCAAATATTTGAATCCTTTTTATGTTGAAATTTTCTATACACGCAACTAAATATTTGAATCTCCTTTCGCGCCCATCTCTCTCGCGTGCTCCTTCATGTAGCTATCACTCTCTTTTCTCCAGCTTACCCGCACGCTCACTTCATGTTTCTCCTATTTTCACAAACATGGTCTCTCGACGTCTCCCTTGAGAAGTGTCACACTCTCCCTATCATTATACATTACACGGTTTTCATTATCTCCCACTTCTCTATCATTCTCTGGTATCACTAGGTACCTAAGCTTTCTTTTTCACCGCCACAAACACACTCTCACTCGTCTTTCACTTTGTCTTTCTCTCTAGGGTTCTCTCACGCACCCTATATCTTTCTAGATATGACTCATGCCACTAAAATTACTCTCTCTTGCACACACAATGTTTGTTGCGGTCTCCTTTCCGTCTTCATCTTAGTTATAAAACTGACATTATTCATTTGTTTACCGATCAGACAAACTCTCCCCCTTTCTCTCTCTCTCACACACACACACACAACTCCTGCTTCCACTCCCCTTCCCAACTACCGTCTCTCTCTCACACACACACACAAAACTCTCGCTTTCGCACCCCCGACTCGTACTTCTCTCACAAACATTGATCGACTAGCCTCCAGATAGGTTTATACACCCGCACACTCTTGCTTCCACTATCTCGTACATGTCTCTCTTGCACTCCTTGTATCTATGTAGATTTTTCGTCCCTTCTTGAAACACGCCCTCTCGATCGTGCACACACACACTATCGCCTCATTTTATGGTGATACCTCTCGCACACACACTCTTTGTGTCCTTGTCACACACGCACTCCGTCCTCCTCCTCTCTCCCTCTCTCTCACACACACACCACACACACACATGGGCTAACACTATACCACTTCTTGAATCTTGAAACCAACCACATTCCTCCCTTATCTCATCAAAACCGCCAAAGGAATATATTTTGAGTGAAACATAATATATTTTTAGTGATATACCACTACCCCAGGATGCTGCTAACGCGACACTACGATCAGAGACCCTTCGATGAAACTGTGTGCGATGCAATAATCGCAAACAGTGTTGTAAAAAACCCGTCAAAAAGGTGCAAAATGTTTGCAATGATGGATGCGTCAAACACGGTTCCGATTTTGGTTGCGTGTGTGATGATGGGCATACAGTTCAGTTCAATTAACTGTTTGCGATGAGGAGGAAAAAATAAACGGGCTGCCAGATGAAGGCGTGTGCGATGTACATCATACGGTTCACTCGGATGAACTGTTTGTGATGAGGCGGAACAACAGAAACGGGCAGCCAGATGAAGATGTGTGCGATATACGGCATACAGTTCCCTCGGATGAACTGTTTGCGTTGAGCCAAGAGAACAGAAATGGTTCAACTTAACCAGACGTGTGTGATATGCGGCAAACAGGTCTGTAATCGGAAATGTGTGGGAAGACCGATAACAACAAAGACAATTCCTATTAACAAGCCGTGTGTGTTTTGAGCAAATGATTGCTGGTATACAATTGTCAGTGATTGATGAAATCATCACCGACGGGTTCCATTGTTTGGTCCGTGTGCGATGTGATTTGCTCTGTCTATAGAGCATACACATATATACTTAAAAGTATAGCATTGCATAACCAAATTAAGCATACAATTACACAAGTGACTACACATATAACATTTCCACACACCAAAGTAAGCAATTACATGCATACTAAACTAGGACAAACGTGGATCTAATCATCTACTTCATATTGCAACGACGCTTGCCATTGCTCTGCTTCCGGCTGGATCCCTGGCCATTTTGGGGAAGGAGGCACTTCCTCATGTTAACGATCCGCCTATACATGTCGTAGCTCGTGTACGCCTCCTTGGCCGCGTACGCAACGTGAGCTTTGTCGAGTTTCTCCATCCAGGCCGAGTGCGAGGCACGCTTGTCCTTGTTGCAGGAATCCTTCATATCTCTGTAGTAGGGGTCGATGATGGCCTCGGCGAGGTGAACTGGTGAGTCCTTGTCATGCTCCTTGCTGCCCCAGGTCTTGTATTGGCCCTCGATGTCGACAAGATTCTGGCAGGCGATGCCCGAATTCTTGAGCACCTTGACATCATTGGTGATGTCCACCGTAGCGAACATGTAGTGGGGGCTGTTGACAAACCTAGCGAAACGCTCGCAAGGCCTTGTGGCCAGGCAGTAGTGGTAGATGAGGACGTGGTTGCGCACACACATATGGGCGACGGCGACCTTGGGACGAGACTCGGCACGAGCGCGGGTGTACTCGAGGTCGAACCCGACACCTTGTACTTCTCCTCGGCAAGCAACAGCTCCATGATGTGGATCGAGTGCTCCACCCAGACCGGTTGTTGGTGTACATCACCGAGAGCTCAGTGAACCTTCGGTGGGTGTCCACCACGGCATGCATGGTGAACTGCTGCTCATCGTGGGCAGCCGCTGAGAGCACCATTGGAGCTGCGCAGGATACCCTCTAAGAACTTGTCGTGGTGGGTGTGCTTCTTGCAATGGTGGGGCGCGATCAAAAGGTTGAAGAGACACAAGTCTTAAATGGCCTCTGTAACAAATGGGGGCCAGCCGGCCTGTAATCGTCACGTCTTGTCACGACGTTCATAGTGGAGGGTTCTAGTGCATGCTTGACAACACCGCACCGCAAGCGTTTTGTTTGACCACGCGTGGGCTCGGAGAGGCGCCAAATGTATCGTCAGTGAGCATGTTCCCGCTCTACCGCGTAGTTTACCGTGCAAGCTTCCTGCCCGGCTAGTTTCGCCACGCGTCGGCTAGAAGAGGGACAAATCGTGGGCGTTTATTGGCAAAAAGCTTTGTAAAAACGAAGTGTGTGGAATGACTTCGGTCATAAGTTTACCTATGGGTGATGCGGTCAAAGTTACATAGAAGGTTGATGATGGACACTCGAGTGTGATAATTAATTCTACGCTCTACAGGGCACACGGTGGAAGAAACCAACTGTGTGCAATAATGTCGAAGATCACAGTCGAGTTAGCTATATAGATCGTGTGCTATGAGATCGACAAGGTAAACAGATTTGAGAATGGTTAATAAAATCTAAGACCATTTCATATTAAGGTCAAAATAGTGCTACGAATATACGAGTCTCATACGATGCCATTTCAACGATTGTACCACAAAAGCTCAAAATATTACAAGGTTCAAATTCCAGAGTTATATGGCTCAAATTCGAAGATTAGAAGGTTCAAACTGATACTAGAAATGAAATTCAGCTCATCAGCTGCAAACGCTTGCGGTGATCCGCTGAACATGGATATCAGAGAGGTTCAAACTAATATTACCACTTCTAAGTTGTTTCGAAACCTCACAATTTTTGCAAAGGGGTCAGCCACTTAGAAGTCATGTATGGGGTTGACACGATGACTTCCGATTACTCTGTCATCTCAAGTTCCAA
Source organism: Triticum aestivum (assembly GCF_018294505.1). Taxonomy (NCBI): domain Eukaryota; kingdom Viridiplantae; phylum Streptophyta; class Magnoliopsida; order Poales; family Poaceae; genus Triticum; species Triticum aestivum. The sequence continues at coordinate 312,244,127 of NC_057802.1, forward strand.
AATGAAATTCAGCATTTTTGGAGCCTATTCCATTCTGCCGCAAGCGTCGGCGCTGATGAACAAACCATTCATTTTTGCAAAATAAATTTTGGGAAAACCTCATTACCTTCAGCACTACCCTTGCTCTAACAACAAAGAACCTGGCGAATATAATCTCCGGTAAGGTCCCTCGGTAGGAGTTCAAAGTAATTTCTGAGAGATGCAGATCTAGGCATTCGACGTGGTTTCACATTATCCACCACTGGGCCTAATCTTATCTGCAAAAGAAGAAAACGTGTTAGTGCGTACATGCAGTTTTGAACACTACTACAGGCCTATTTGGTTTGTAGGATTTGTAAAATGCACTAACATGCCATCTTCGATCTAACATGATTAACATGGGCATTAACATGCCATCTTCGATCTTCACAAGAGGTTGGAGTGGAGGAAAAGTTCCCTAAGAAAACTAGTACAGATGAATCCAAAGGAGAAATGCATATGGATTGTAACCATATGGATCAAGCAACCAATATGGGGGGGACATGTATGTACTGAAATCCTCCGAAAGAATCCTTCAGAAATCGTAGTACATTGTCATTGTAAACATGGAAAAAGGTGTCACAAATTAAACTCCCTTATGGTTAACATTTAACAGGAAAGGAACATCACCTTGATATATAACTTCTCCAGGCACACCTCAGGAAACTGACAACTTGCTCCAGGTTGGGGCCGATAGATTCTAGTGCCAAGACCTTCATTGTGCGCATCTTCGGGGTCAAGTTTGTCGGAATCATTTTCTGAATGACAGACGAACAAACATCTTTAAAATTAGAAATAATGTTAATTTGTGGATGGAGAGGTAGAAGGCAGTTGTTGTACCTGAACAGGTGTGGATCCAATAACAAGTTCGGAGTATTTGTTAGACGAGTAGCCCACCACTGTCAATTTCGGCACAGAAATGACATTGATTCTTGTTGGACCTTCTTGATCAACTACAAGTAATCTCTCAAGTGCAGGTGTGTCCTCATTGACCATACCGTGGTACACATCTTGTGATGTCTTCCTGCCGCACCAGCAACACACATAAATAGTCCGGAGAGTCATGGAGGTGATGTGGAAGGTACTCAACCCATTGACCGCCTGGAGACGAAGGTACTCGAGTCCAGTACAGCCACAGAGCAGGTGCTCCATGTCACTGTTTGAGAGGCAGATGACGACGAGCTCGAGTTGCTTCAGTCGTGGTAGAATAAGAGCGGGTGCGTCATTAAGGGGGGATGGCAGTTCCTGAACTTGACGACACGCAGCGTGGGTGCAAGGCGGAGCGCGGACGTTGGTAGCGAGCGCATATGCCCATCATCAAAAGTGAGCTCCTCGAGCTAATCTAGGGCAGGGGATCGGAACCAGTCGTCAAGCTTGGCTTGGTCCTTGCCGTTGGAACGGAACTTGCCCATTCTAAGGCCTCTGGTTGGGCCAAGGTGACTGCCGAGGATCTTGGAGAACGCATCCAAGCTTTTGCGATAGCCATGGCAGAGCTCGTGGGTGTCGATGAGGTCGAGAGGGCTATAGTTCCATAGGGGGCGCCACCACCGGGAAAGGACGGTTGTCCCCGCCCCATATTTGATTGGGAGGAGGGAGATGATGACTGTCAACATATCATCGGGGAGGCTGTTGATGAAGTCTAGGCCTGCTGGAGTCACTTGCGGTTCTAACTCGCCCCACATCCGCTTGTTAGCAACCCCGTTCTCCACCTCCGGAGTCTCCTTGTCAGCGGCGCTTTCTGATAGAAATGGGAGTACAAGGAATATTTAGTTAAAACATGGCAATAGAAAAGTGTATTGGTAACTAGAAATTATTAGGTAGGAATATAGTAAGAAATGGAATAACAACTGGTTGCTTAAATACTACACAATTCATTTGATATTGCTGGGTAAATCAACATGTAGATAGTTGAAAAGAAAACTTACTTTGAACAAAGTCTGGACGGATGATATCGTCGGGGAAGTTAGCATATATCTCATGACCAGACCCTTTTATGTGCAGTGCAATTCTAGTACCAACTTTCAGTTCATAAAACTTAGAAATTTCTTTCCAAAAGCCAGTGCCAAAATAGGAGTCACCACGTTCATCAAGTCTTATAGTAGCAACGATTGTAAATCCATGGTTTGTGTGCAGTATAACATCCCTGCAGTCTTGATTTATGTAAAGGGAAAGATTGTGCACTACAGATTCTGTTGCATAGCAAGGGACGTGCTGCAGAAATTGGTAGGATTGTTAAAGAAAATATGGTAACATGCAAATATGGGCCCAAATTGAAAGAACTGTATAGCTGTCAAAACAGAAGGACAAATATCTCTAATTAAACAGATAGGGCAAACATGATGTCATGGAAATATGAGAGTAATCGAAAGAACAATACATCATTAATTTGCCTAATATAGAAAGATGTTCAGGAAATAACAGATAGGGTAAACATGATGTCATGGAAATCCCCTTTGACGTATATGGTGCATGTGGCACTTTTTATCAAAATGTAGCAATATTTAGAATATGTTCAGGAAAGTAGGCCATGCCAACCGATTTAGGGTGAGATTGAACATACCGCGCGCATCCTCAAGTCATCTAGTACGGTGAGATGGAATGTCTGGGGGATGCCGCAAGTCCTGATGTGTCGGTGCATTGTACACTCTATGAGTGAAAGAAAACCCTCAAATCAGCTCGAATAAAAATGAATTCACGGCGATTTTGGCCGGGAGATTAAAGGAGGCAGATGAACTGGGATAAGAGATGAGATAATATCTCATTAAATTAGTTACCTTGTTGTCCATGAGAAAGAACCCTCGGTATGGTAGATTCCCCAACCGAGCGGAGATGGGTCAACCGCGAGCAGCGCCGAGAAAGTCGATGGTGATAGGCGGCGGCAAGCGGAAGTGGCGAAATGCGGTGGGGTTTGCCGGCAGCCTGGCGGCGGTGGCAGGCGTCGAACTAAGTGGTTACCGCCACGATTGGTTGTGCCATGCATAGATGCGGAGGAGCTTGTGCAGGTGTGAATGGGGACCGGAGGGGGTGGCAGGCGGGGTGATGGTTTTTGTGACGTGGGGATGGCGAGGGTTTTCTTTTTTCTTTTTTGAATTGGGTGGTGAGGGTTCTCTGTCCCACAAAGAATTTCAGAGGCAACGGTTTGCTAGAGCCAACCGTGTGTGATTGACGCAACAAGTAAAATGAAAGTCATTGCACGCGGTTCCAATTTTGGGAACCGTGTGTGATTGACGCAACAGGCAAAATGAAGGTCATTGCACACGGTTCCAATTTTGGGATCTATGTGTGATTGATGTACTACCTCCGTCCTGGTTTATTGGTCCCCTTTGTAATTTGTACCAAATTTCGACCAAATATTTAACTAAGAAATGTTTATGCATGTCACCAAAAATTATATCATTGAACACTATGTTCAAATACACATCCAATGATATAATTTTTGCTGACATGCACTAACATTTTCTCAGTTAAATCTTTGGTCAACATTTAACACAAATTACAAAGGGGACCAATAAACGAGGACGGAGGTAGATTCCATCAACTGAATTGATTGCATCCATATCCCACTGTTAGACATAGGTAAACATAGATTAAACATACTCAGACATAGATAATAAGCGTACACGTACACAAGCATAGTTCAACCATAAGTACATAGTTCAACCGTCATTAAGCATTGCTCAAGCGTACATAGTTCGAGCCCACATCTCATCTCACATGCCGGCACGATCCTGAAGCTTCTCCATGTACTCGGCATACGCGCCGTGCGCCACCCTGCGAGAATACTTATGCTTGAAGGAGCCAACGGCCTGTCCTCTTGCATGCACCAGAACACTTTGATACGCGTCATGAAGTTTGTGGTAGAAAAATGGGCATCGATTGCCGCCGTCCCAGGTCCTAATACACCTATTATGCATTCCCGCATAAAGCTCCCTCAGGATTTGCCTCTTGTACCTCCTCTAGACATCTTCATCCCCACTGTCCACATCGTCAGACAGCACCTATACAAATAGTAAAAGAAATTTGGCATCAAATCAATGTTTACATGCCGTGAAGTAGGATTAGGAATTTATGGCTATTTTTTATGCATATCCAGAGATTATGGTTTGATTTTTAAGCACATTTTTCTATGTACAGACCAATCTTGAAGAAAATAATGGCACAAACATATGTAGGTCATTCAAAATCAATTGTCAAGTCCTGGCTAGGAATTATTAGCACGAACACTAACCCTAGTCGGATTACTAGCAGAAATCATTTCCACATATGAAACAACTAATCACTTATCACTTGTACCATTCAAACAATCAATACACTACATGGATCTAACGAAACTTACTCAGATTTCATGGATTGGGAGAACATAACCATAGGATTTCTATTCCAAAAAGCAGGAGGCAAGAGTAACCAGAGAAACCCTAGGATCTATTTGACACATAAATGGGTATAGATGACTAACCAGTTGTCTGTCGTCGTCGGAGTGGTTGCCGGGGTCGTCGCCCGAGTCGTCACCAGAGTCGGTGTGGAACTCCGCCTCCGGCTGTGGAAGCTCGACGCCGTCGACGACGTCAGGGTGCAGCGATAACTCACCGGTGGTGACGGCAACCTCTGTCCCCATCTCCACGCCATGCTCCGGTGCTTTAACAGCCCCGACGTCGCCATTCCCTCCGATGGGGCGCTTCGGGGACATCCACATACACTGATGGCTTTAAGGACTGAGAGCAGCGTCGAGGATGCAAGCGGAGAGAGAGGATTGTGTTTGTGGCGAGGATGGAGGGTGCGGCCGCTCGGGCGCACCATTAATATGGAGTAGTGGGAGTAGTGGGAGAGAGGCGGGCGGCGGTCAAATCGATGGCTCGCCTCCCGGTGAGCCTGCGCACTGAACTGCTGGCATGCCTACCGTCGTTTCACACAGCTACTCGCATGCCTCCTGATGACACTGAGCAGCGAGCACGCCTCCGTCAATTCACACACCTGCAGGCACGCCTCCCGGTCTGCCTACGCGGCGGACTGCTCGCATGCGTCCCGTCAACTCACGCCTGCTCGCACGGCACACGGGTCGTGCGGCGGCACGTATATTGTTTTTCTATTTGGATGATTAATGCTACCGTTTATTACTTAACAGAAGCATGGCACGTATCCATTGTTGGTCTAACGCCCACTGTTTGAATAAATAATCCGTTTGGGATATTGGTTCGTAATTATTAATAATCTCCCGTTTGTAATTAGATAAAGATTACATCAAAACTGGTCTCAAATTTGAGAAAAAAAGTACAATGCCACTTTGTATTGGTGTCCATATGGCAACACGATAAGCTTCATAAACTTCAAATAAGTTTTGGATGTACTAGAATTTAAAAATCAAGATTCTCAATGTTTGAAATTTGTTGCACGGGGAGTAAACATGCACCCAGTGAGACACATGTATTTTTGCAATCCATGTAGGTGCACTGTCACGTGTGCATGTAGCTCAAATTTGATTTTTGCACATTATACCCATACAAAATCAATCAATTAATGTACTAAAACGTCTTAATGATCTCTGTTTTTTTTCAAAATTAAAACGTCCCTCCTTTGGTAACATATGTTCACCGCGGGATAATTAATTTAACATGCATCGTAGTTGCGGTGGATTCGTGGTGTGTGTGTGGGTGTGTGCGTCTGGGGGGTGGCGGGTGGCTCGCAGTACACTATGAGTTGTGAGCCACCGTGTGGGTTGGCCGATTTGTTAGGCAGGCCGGTGCCACATCAGAGTCGTGAATTCGTTATTTAAAACATTACACAACCCTTTCATACGTACATGTTTTGGCCACATGCAGTCGATGGTTGTCCTACACGACACTCAATACTTGCGTGTGATGCTTTCTGTGGGCCCGCGAGGTCGTCATCCATCACTTTGACGAACAACCGACAGTGAGGTTAATTTGACCAGCAAGGTAGAATCTTTTTTGTCTGTGTTATGGTGGTATAATACGCGTCGAAGAGGTGAGAGGGGACTAGCATATATACTATACGTACACGTCCGTGAACAAGTACACCTCACTCAGTGTCGGGACTTTTCGGTTTCTGAGGCACGTGCTGTCGGCGCCCTGGGAACAGCGGTCCCTAGACTTGCCTTCCTGCGGCCCAGGGCGTAGCTCCACCAACGGCCTGGTACGGCCCATCTTCATGAACAACCACTCAAGACCCTCGCGAGGGGCCAAGCGTTGCGAGGCGGACGATGCCAAGACCTCCTCAGGGGCAGCCTCACTAGGTTGGCTCCCGAGGAGTGGAGATATCTATGCAAGGGGCACCTTGCTAGGTGCATGTGATGTGAGCCATGACGACCAAGGCCAGGCGGGCGCCAGCGGACGCAGAGTACTGGTTGCCTCTTTGGTGCTAAAGGGGCAAGCACAGGCGAGGAGTCCCGAGGCATCAGGCAATGGTTTCCATATCGGTGCAACGAGACCAAGACCAGCAGGACGGCAGGACGGAGGTCACCGCGGAGCCCACAGCAGCGTCACCACCAGAGCCTTTGGCAGGCGAAGACCACCTTTTGTGAGGATAGCTTGTACTAGTTGTCCCCTTCAAATTGGCCACTATGGGATCCCTTCCCGCCTAATATTTGGGAAGAGGACCAGGGCCTCTATAAATAGGACTAGCCACCACCACGGGGGGGGGGGGGGGCATCTGATCTTGGATTGGATCCACTCTGCCAAGGCCAACTCACAAGCTCCACGAGCTCAAGAGCACCTCTCCTCAAGAGGCTGTTCATCCCTTGTACTTGTTCATCCTCAGCCTACAAGGCAATCCACCACACCACACTGGACCAGCGTATTACACCACAACGGTAGCCCGAACCAGTATAAACCCTTGTGTCTCTTTGTTCTCCGGGTTCGGCGAGCTAGGCCTTGAGATCGTTGTGCGAGCGAGTTAGAGAGGGAGAGAGATCTTCGTGCGCACTCCAGTGTTTGAACCTCAAGGGTTTGCCGGAACCCGTAATCCGACATTTGGCGCGCCAGGTAGGGGTGCGCCAAAGCTTTCTTCTCCATCGACCAACTCGCCGTCGCTTCACGGCTCTAATGTCTGACGATCCGAGGACCCAAGCCGACCGCTGGGCAGCCTGGCCCGCTCGCGCACCGTCGTCTGCTCCGGAATTCCTCAACTCCGCGCTCCAGGCTGCGCGCGCGCCGTCCAACACCATGGACGTGGGAAGCATGGGCCACGCCCGCCGCCCTCGCACCATGGCGCACGCGCGCTACCGCACGATCCTCTGGCTACGCTGCGGCAACGGCACCACACACCCGATGGGAGCAAGCGAACATGCGCGCCGCGCTCATCGTGGCGCGAGAGCTGCTGCGGTGCAGACTGGCAGAGAGCGGCCGAGATGCACTACTGGAGCGAGTCGCCGAACTGCTGGACGCCGCCTATAGGGGCACGCCGCCTTTCTACTCCTTGACCACACCCCAGGTTGTGGCGGAAGCACGTGCGAGGCCCCAGCGAGCCCGCGCGCCCCTGGGGCATCAGGGGGACCCGATGACACGGGCGCGGGTCCTGGCGCTGCCCGTCCTGCCACAACCACGCCATTGCTAGGAGGGACAAGTGCTGACGGCCCACCGCAAGGATGCGCCAGGATACCACACGGCAGCCACCAGGGTCAAACACTGCGACTCGTTGTTCAAGGCACGGGGCACCTGGGTAGCGATTCAGGCGAGGCAATCGCGGACGCCTACGTGCCCCGCATGGTGAACCTGGAATACCTGCCAGGGGAGGGCCCCGACCCATTTCCCGGGCCAGGATGGGCGGCTGGAGGGCCCGAGGCGCGGGCCCTGTACGAGCCGCCCGGAGGCTATGCCGACCCCTTCAGCAATGACGACGGCGGGGTACGGCCAGTGTCTCAGGAACGAGCTTACGCTAACCATGAACTGCAGGAGAACCAGGCCGCGGTGGCAGTTGGAGACCCCAGGGTAGTAGCCCAGCCAACGGCAGGAGTGGTGCTCTGGGAGCTCCGCGGGGAAGGCCCGGAGCCAGGCCCTCCCCCACGCCGCGCGGAGCAAGGCGCCGCACGGAGGTAGGCCTTCTGCCGGGGGAAGTGCCGGCGAGCCTTTCCCCCTCGGCAGAGGGCCCGTGGTCGCCGAGGGCGCCGCCAGCGTCCTCTTTGCCCCTTTGTCTCATCCTAGTTTCGGGATGCCCCAATGGTGGTCGAGGGTGGCGCAGGGCGGGGCCCTCGCCTGGCGATATGAAGTAAGGCTCGCGCCTGTGAAGGTCTCCGCTCGTGATACTCTCACGTAATAATGAGTGGGGCTGTACACGCCCCGGAGTCCCCGGAGTGCCGCCCTCGGGCCTCGGGGGCTCCCGCCCACGTCCTAGTGGAAGCACCATGCTCCGCGCTGGCCGTCGACACTGTCCCCCAATGACTATGCTCACAGCCAGTGAAAGCACTTAGCTCTGCGCTGGTGGGAAGACAAGAAGACTAGCTAGGTGCCGGATGCGGCCATTTGCTTTCAACCTCTTTTCTGTAGCCCGGTTTGCAACCTTTTGAATTTGAATTCGAAGTCGTATTTTCATTGGCAAGTGCGGGGGGTGTCTTTTCTCGTTCGTGTTGATTTCTTGAGTTTTCTAGATCCGTGCCTTGTTTTGAGACCTACGCCTGCTACTTCCCCCCTTTCGAGCTCCTTGCGAGCGGAGGCTGGGCGTGGTATGCCTGCGCACGCGCGCACCTCGCCATGGCTGGCGCTCGCTCCTCGCGAGGCTCTCTCGGGCGGACTAGAAGGCTCCTCAGGAGCCCCAAAGCATCACAAACCCGTGGAGGACTCCCCTCAAGAGAAATACACATCCGCAACTACCAAATTAGTCTGAAACCTGTCCGGACTAAGGTAAGTTACAGCAGCAAGCCCGCGGGAGACTCACGCGCTTGCAAAAGCGCGTTCCAAGTTTGGCCTAAGAAATAAAATGGTAGTCTGTTTACATGAGGGGCTGCCCCTCCCCAAAATGCTCTTACACCGTGAAGGGCCGTGCCCAAGCTTTTGCGTGCAGGATCAAAAGAAAGGAACACGGGCTCAGTCGGACATGTCGCTCGCCGCGTCTTCCGGATCGCTCCCAGACATGCTGCTGCCACTGTCGCTGGCGCTATCTTCCCCGTCATCAACCGCACCGCCCTCATCTGCCACGGCCACCACCAATTCGTCAACAGAAGCGATGGCCCTGACCAGAGCATCCACATTGTCATCCATCCAGTGCGCTAGGTTGTCCCTAATGACTCCGGGCACTGGGGCGATGGCAGCGTCAAAGTCGAAGTTGGGGTTGGCGTTCTGGAGATGACTGAAGACGCGGGAAAACGCGCGCCTGAGGAGGCCACGGCTCTTTTCGTCAACGAGCTCGCGAGCCCTCTCAGCCCGGTTCTCCAGGCGCGTCACGACATCGGTGAAGAAGCGGAGATGGCCGGCATAGTCTTTTGCATGGGGATGAGGGGCGTGTTCATCGCAGATGACGCCCAGCGCCTGGTTGGCCCTTACCCTGAGGTCCCGGAGCATGGGGGTGTGTTCATGCAGCAACGTCTGCCAGCGGATTGCCTCCTCCCTGCTCTGCTGCGCAAGGGACTCGGCATCAGCGACTCGCCGCTGAAGCGGGAGTTTGGCATGGGCGGAGGCCAACTCGGCCTGCATGAAGATCAAGGCAGCCACGGTGGCCTTCTCGCGCTGCTCCGCTTCAGCCAACCTTGACCTGAGGGCAGCGGTTCTACCCTCAGCTTCGGCTTCCAAGAGCTTCAGCTTCAGGTCGTGTCTGTTGGCAAGGTCTGCACGGCCCTCCGCCACCCTGTGGTCAACCTCTTCCTGGATCCTGGCCTCGCGCGCGCTTACGGCGTCCTCCGTCTGGGCGACCTGCCGCTCCCTCGTCTCCACCGATCAAGCTCGAGGCTGCGCTCCGTGGCCTCCAGCACCAGTGCCTCCTCGCACCTCAAGATCTCCTTCTCTTTGTAAGGCGCCCCCTTCATCGACGCCAAAGCAGCCCTGCGTGCTCAATTTGCTGTTCCAGGGAGGCATTCACGACCTGGAGCTCATGCCTATGCCTCTCTGCGACCTTGTGGCGGCGGTCAGCTTCCCTGGCCTCCTCCAAGGCTCGGGCGCTGGCCTCGCGCGAGGTTGCAAGGGATGCCTCGGCCTTCACGTTGGCGTGCTCGCGCTGGAGACGCCCGAGGTTGACAACCACCTTTAGTTGATGCCATTCGTCCACCAACCGAAGGCCCTCGGTTTCAAGGCGGGTGTCAACATCCACGAGCTCCTCCCCAAGCCGGCTCAGCGTGCCCATCGCCTCCCGGAAGAGCTCATGACGGACAACACCCTATTTGCGCGCAAGCTCGAACGCACGACTGGGTCCGTCCTCCACGCCGGAGGTCATTGAGGAAGTTCGAAGTGGTTCGCCTCGTCCTAGTAGGGGGCTGGAGGCCGGCGCCTTCCCAGTCACCCTTCGGGCCTTGGCGGGGGCCCGGAGGGGCGGAGGCTCGTTGCTCGAAGAAGAGGCCAGGGCTGAGGTCACCCAGCCGCGGTCGACAACCAAGGAAGGAGCCCTTGGCACACCTTCCGCACCCCAGACAGGGCCGCGAAGGAGGAACAACGAGAACGCGGGGTCAAGACACCAGGTCGGCACGTCCACCTCTCCGGCTGACCTCGCACCAAATGCGGCAGGCTGGCTTCAGGCACTCAGGGTCAGCGGAGGACTCAAGGTAGGACGAGGTTGCCTCTCGGGATATCCCGTCGCCCTAGCAAAAGGGGCCCTGAGGAACCACGGTCAGGAGGGGAAGCAGCACTCAAGATATTACAAAGATAAGGTACTCACTCATCTATGGCAATGTACTTCCACTGCTTCAATGGCCGGAAGGCATCGCCGCTGCAGCTTGGAGATCCCTTCCTCTTGTGGAGTGCGTCGAAGTTCGGTCGGAGCCGGCCAAAGCCCTGGGTGCAGTCGCCAGCGCCAGGCGCGACTGATGAGGCTCCTGAGGAGGCGACCTCAGGAACGCTGGCCTGCGCGGAGTCCCCGGCCTCTGCCTCGTGGCAGCTCCATGGGGCCTCGGGGGCTCCGGCCCCAGGAGCATCGGGATGCACCGGCCCCTCAGCAGCTTCCTTGGGGCAGCCCTCTCGAGCCCTAGGAGACGACGCCTCAGGAGTCCCAAGCGACGCCGGCTCCTCAGCGGCCGCGTCGCCAGCGTTCGACAGTGATCGCCCCCCTGCGCCCACTTCTGGGGCGAGTCCCGCGCTGGCGGCAGACAAAGGAGCCACGAAGACGGGGCTCTCGCGAGGCCCTTCAAGGCCAATCGGACGTAGTCCCCATTCGTCGAAAGGGGGCATCTGCCTCATGAATTCCACCTTATTCGAGCAGCAGTACAAGAGATAGCCCTCCTCCGGTATGTTGGCTGGCAATGGGTCGCCCGTCAGGAGCTCAAGCACAGTTCGTTGCGCCTCAAGAGGAAGCCCAGGCTCATGGAGCCTGATGCTTTCATTGCTGCCGGAGAAGGTCCACATTGGACGGGAGCGGCGCTGGGGCGGAGCAATGCGGCGCTGGACGAACTCCTTCACCACCATGGGCGCCGTCACGTCGAGATCCTTCAGCCTGGTCAGCCGGCGCCATACATGGGCAAGACGCGGGTGAGTGAGCTTCTCGTACCCCCAGCCGGAGCTGGGAACAGCCGGTGTCGTTGGAAGCGAGAGCAGGGGCTGAGCATGCCGGAGTCCACGAACACCCAGCGCCTCCGAAACCCGCTCACAGAGGGAGAGAGCTCAAAGTCAATCCTCGAGCCGGCCGTCGCAGCCACGGCCCGGAAGCTCAAGCATCCCGAGCGCTGCCGGGGGTCAGTCAGATGCAACGAGAAGAAATGACGAAGTAAGGCAATGGAAGGAGCAATGCCCACCATGGCCTCGCAGATGAAGGCGAAGACGGAAAGAAGGATGATGGACTGAGGATCCAGGTGCATCATGTGGATATGGTAATGGGAGAGTACGACATTGAAGAAGGCGGAATAAGGGGGAACCAGGCGAGCCCACAGGGCGTGAAGATGGATGGGGATCTCGGTGGCCGTCTTATCGACCGAAGCACGGGATGTAGGCCATGCCACTGTCTTCGCCCACTCATTGGAGTTTGCGGCGAGTGCAGGGCGGACCTTGTCCATTGCCTCCTAGTTGAGCACCACCGACCGCTCAACGGTGGGTCCGAAGGCCGGCGGCGCTTTGTTTGAAGCCTGGGGATTCTTCTTCCACTTCCCCCTCCGGCTCGGTGCCATGGCAGTAGAGAAGATTGAGCCCTGGTTGAATTGGAGACGGAGACCGTCATTTCCGAGAAGATGGAGGAGTTGGGGAGCGCGCTGCCACCAATGAAGGTGGACCTGTGTAGATCACGGTGGCCGCTTAGCCGAGTGGATATTAAGGTGGCGTGGGGAAGTGGAGACGCCCATGTCTTGTCAATCGCCACACATCAGTCAAGGCCGCAGGCTATTGGGGCCCGCGGCGCTCCGCACTTGACCCTAGGCTTCGCCTCGAAGCCAAGTCCGAGCACGCCTTTGGGCCCGGGGGCTACTGTCGGCGTCCTGGGAACGGGGGTCCCTAGACTTGCCCGCCTGCGGCCCAGGGCGTGGCTCCACCAACGGCCTGGTACGGCCCATCTTCATCAACAACCACTCAAGACCCTCGTGAGGGGCCAAGCCTCGCGAGGCGGATGACGCCAAGACCTCCTCAGGGGCAGCCTCAATAGGCTGGCTCCAGAGGAGCGGCCATATCTATGCAAGGGGCACCCGCGAGGTGCGTGTGACATGAGCCATGACGACCAAGGCCAGGCGGGCGCCAGCGAGCGCAGAGTACTGGTTGCCTCTTTGGTGCTAAAGGGGCAAGCACAGGCGAGGAGTCCCGAGGCATCAGGCAAAGGTTTCCATATCGATGCAACAAGACCAAGACCAGCAGGACGGCAGGATGGAGGTCACCATGGAGCCCAAGACGGTGTCACCACCAGAGCCTTTGGCAGGCAAAGACCACCTTTTGTCCGGAAAGATTGTACTAGTTGTCCCCCTTCAAACTGACCGTTGTGGGATCCCTTCCCGCCTAATATTTGGGAAGAGGACCAGGGCCTCGAAGGCCAACTCACAAGCTCCACGAGCTCAAGAGCACCTCTCCTCAGGAGGCTGTTCATCCCTTGTACTTTTTCATCCTCAGCCTACAAGGCAATCCACCACACCACACTGGAGTAGGGTATTACACCATAACGGTGGCCCAAACCAGTATAAACCCTTGTGTCTCTCTGTTCTCCGGGTTCGGCGAGCTAGGCCTTGAGATCATTGTGCGAGCGAGTTAGAGAGGGAGAGAGATCTTCGTGTGCACCCCAGTGTTCAAACCTCAAGGGTTTGCTGGAACCCGTAATCCGACACGTGCCACATCAAAATTGTGAAATTGGCTATTCAAACATCACAACAAACACCTCTTAGGGCCACATGCATGCAGGCGGTGGTTATCCTAGCTAGGACACTCACATGTGAAGCTTCCATCTATGGGCCCATGAGGTCATCGTTGATGCATGCATGCATCACTTTGACCTACATCGGGAGAGGTTAATTAATTTGACCATCGATGAGGATTCTTTTTGGGTTGTACGTATTACGGTAGGAGCATATAGTATGCGTCGAAGAGGGGGAAGGGGACCATCATATGTAGTATGCTTCATGAACCTCACTCTGTGTCGGTGCATGGTTTACAGTTTTTGAGGCATGTGGCACATCAAAGTTGTGCATTTTGGGTATTCAACATATATATGTTTGTCCCACATGCAAAGCGATGGTGGTTGTCCTCTCGCACCCACTTAAGCAGTTATCAGCGATATCGATGCTTTCCATCTATGGGCCCGCTTGGTCCATCACTACTTTTTGCCTGATAACGAGAGGGGTTAATTTGACTTAGGAGGGGATTATTTTTCTGCTTGTAATACGGTATATATATAGGTCATACTCTGGGATGACATGCATGGTACAGTTTGAGCACACACACATGCATGTGTACGCATGAATCCCTCCCATCGAGTCGAAGTGGCTAGTACAATGACACGTCATGAACCGATCTCGCTCTGTGTGGGGTGTGCACGCCCCACATCAATGTTGTGAAATGGTATTCAAATGCATGCACGCATCACCTCCATACATATGCATGTAGTGGTTGCCTTTGAATGGTACACTCCCTCGCGTGGTTATCGGCGACAAGCCTATATATTCGTGGGCCCGCATGGACATCCATGATCACCTTGACCGACAACAAGATAGGTTATCATGGCGGATTCTTCATTTGGTTCGTGTTATCGTAGTATAGGTCATGGTGAGATTCAAACCTAATTAAGTTTGAGTGCATATACTATGCACGCATGCATGCATGAATCGCCATCGTCGGCTTGAAGTGTGGTGTAACATACATATGCATCGTCAACCTAACCCTCACTCAGTGTGGGGATTTCTAGTTCGAAATCACGGTGCCACATCAAATTTGTTCCATTGTGTACTCAAAAAACACACCTCTCCATACATATGTTTGGGCCACACGCATCACTACAAAAAAAGACACATCCGTGACATTTTGGCCCGAACGAATTTTTTTCCTGTCATGCTTATGACACTTCTATGACGATAATTGTGACAAAACCCGGTATCATCATAGATGTGGTGGGCTCCTACTTCTATGACAAAAAATCATGATAGAAAATGGGCTTTTTGTCCTGGGCGGGCTGGAGACGCAGCTGCATGACATTCTTTGGGCCATGCATGACGGAAAAAACCGTGGTAGAAGCGAGGGTGAGGAAAATATCGGGGAGTTGTCGGTTACGGTGGGTGGCGGGGGCCGAGCGATGCGTGTTTCTCTCGTACATGTACGCGTCTGTGTGCGAGGCGTTGCGCTCTAACTGAACCCGAGCGAAGCGTTGGGCTCTAACTGACCCCGAGCAATTGCACTAGCTATGTTACTGAACCCGAGCGATCGATCCCTTGCTGTTAACTGAACCTAAGTGATTCCTTCGCTACTGCTGCTAACTGAAACTGGTCGATGCTGCCTCTTGATGAACAGTGAGCATTGTTGGGGGTTTGGATGAACAGTTCCCGGTGGGGGGTTGGATGAACAGTCCCCGGTGGGGGGTTGGATGAACAGGACCCCGTGGTGTTGCCGCTGGATGAATAGGACCCCGATCGATCGAGCCGGTTGGGGGTGGATGAACAGGACCCCGTGGAGGGCTGGATGAACAGGATGACCCCGTGGAGGGCTGGTTGAACAATAGCCAGTGGAGGGCTGGATGAACAGTAGCCTATGGAGGGGTGGTTGAACAGGGCCCCGTGGAGAGGGCTGGTTGAACAGTAGCCGGTGGAGGAGCGGTGTAGGCTGGATAAACAGTCGCAGGTGGAGGCTGGAGGAGGTCGACGATGGATGAACAGTAGCCCATGGAGGCACTCGACGGTGGAGATGAATAGTATCCCGTGGAGTCCCATTTTGCGGTACGCTACACCCCTCCCGATGAACAGGACTCCCGTTTCAACCGTAGCGCTCCAACACAAGTCTGTTTCCTCCATTTTGCGGTATGCCACACCCCTCCCGATCAACAGGACCTCGTTTCGACCATAGGAGGTCCAAGAGAAGTCTGTTTCCTCCGTTTTGGGGTACGCCAGACCCCTCCTGATGAACAGGATCACGTTTCGACCGTGGTCGGTCAAACACAAGGCCGTTTCCTCCGTTCTGCGGTACGTTGGGCCTTGTTTCGATCAGCTGTTCCGTCCAAGCCGGTTGGCTCCCGATGAACACGACGACGATGCAGTTTTTCCGTTCCAACCCAGCCATGTACACGAGCCCTCGCCGTACGTATGCGCGAGTAGGCGTTCGAGACCCCGCCCATATGTACATACGTGGCCGTATTTACTTTCTTGCACCCTGGCCGCTGTACGTACGTGTTCATGGTATGTCTGCGCCTCTACTATGACACGTGCCCTTCCTTACTCGGCCACGGTTCATCGTTGTATCCTACAGACCGATCGACCAGTATGTACGTACACGTTCGCGACCAGAATGACAAAGCTACGTACGCTTCGACCAGGTGGGTCCCAACTGTCACGCACTTCCTTGCGTGCGAAGTCGTAGCTGGTGGGTCCCAGTAGTCAGGGGACGAATCATTTTTATTTGCCCATAATATGGACGCACTTCCTTGGGTGTGAAGATGTAGCTGGTGGGTCCCAGCAGTCAGGGGGGAAACATTTTTTTTCGCGAAATACGATGGCCCATCCGGTGGGTCCCTGCTGTCAGGTGGAGGAATCATTATTTTGCGCGTAATAAGGAGGCACTTCCTTGCTGCGGCCGTGGACCCAGCTGTCAGCCTCTCCACGTACAGTACTCTTCCGATGGAAGTCGTTCGTTGACCACATTGACCACGCTGCGCCGAGAGCACCAAGGCGGTGGACGACAGTGAGGCCTAGGAAGGAAACGACGCGGAGCCGGGGAAGACGCGACAGTGGATGCCCATGCGGAGAGGAGTACGAGGGTTCACTGGTTCGGCTGCGGTGTGAGGCTGCCGTCGCCGCAGAATAACAGGGGGTGTGGGTGAGTGGAGGGATGGCCTGGCCAGCGGTGGGAGTAGTAGGGGGCGGTGAGGCCTCCACGGCAGCACAACTGGCCACGGGAGGCAGGAGCAGGCGGCACGACCGGCGCTGCTTTGGGCGCCTGGAGCAAGAAGACCAGAGGTTGAAGAAGCACGCCGGCCGTTGGATGGACATCGTACGGTCACTGCAACTAGAATCGTTTATAATGACTAAGTTGACAAAGCCCTTGGTACGCGTCAACTTAGTAGGCCCATAGGCCAGCCTCCGAAACGGTGCGCCCCAGATGTCAGGGGGAGGAATCACTTTTTGGGCGGGTGAAGCTAGAATATCCGAGATTGAAGAAGAAGCACGACATCTGTTGGATGGACATCCAATGACCACTGTTGCTAGAACCGTGTGTTGACTATAAGTTGACAAAGCCTTGCATACGCGTCAACTTATTTTTTTGAGGGGACGCGTCAACTTAGTAGGCCCACAAGTGTGTGGAAGAGAACTTATAGCCCATTTGAGATGTGTAAGAATGTACAACCCATTTTTGAATTCTAATGGAATTTACTACAGCCCATTTACAGTTTGTTAAAAGTACAGCCCATTTTCTAGCTAGGACAACGATTAATAATTTCAACCAACCGTTCAAAACAGAATTCAATAAAATTTCCCACATTTTGATGGGATCCGAAATATTTTTATCCCAAAATTTCAAGTCAGATTTAATACAATTTCAATATAAATTTGTATTACGTAAAAATCCAACGAAATATTGCGCGCGCAACAATTAATGAAATTAAAATTTTCAAAATCCAAAAATAATATTTTATAAACTAATTACGTATTTGGTGCATTTTTTTATAGTTACAGCCCAGTTTTTTATAATTACATCCCATTTATTATTTCTCAAAGCCCATTTTCTTGTTAAGCCTAATGCATCCCTCCTCGGAAAGATTTGCAGCCCAGCGGGGTGGAGAATAACAAGTTGACCTTGCCTGGGTATTCCTCAAAATAAGTATAGCTGGGCTAGCCATTTCCAGCTTGAAAAAAATTAATATCTGGGCTGGATATCTGGCCTGGGCTAGACGGGCCACAGCCCGCCCAGTTAATACCCTGCTCTCCTTTGAACAACAACGAGAACATCGCTCAAGAAAAACTCTGCAGTGCTCACACCTCAAAAACACAAATACTGCTCGAGTTGCTTGGTCCCAGCTGTCGGCCGCTCCTTGTGCAATTCTCTCGTTTATTGACTACATAGGTTGACAATGGTGTGGGACTGTGATGTCAGGAAACTAGGAGGAAGCAAAAAAAATACAGTTGTATATAATAAGGAGGCACTTGCGTACGTGCGGCTATGGGCCTGGTGGGTCCCCACTGTCATCCTCTCCAAGTAAAGTCATCTCCTAATTCCTCATGTCTGTTGACCATGTTGACAACGCGAGACGGCGGCGCCATGGCGAGTGCAACAACTCGAAGGACGATGGAGAGGGCCTCGCGGGCCCTATGGATGGTCTGATACAGCACCCGCTGCTCATTCGAGAAGCCAAGATCATAGGGCCACATGTCCGCGACGGCATTGTCGTTCGCTTGTTCACCGGTGCTCGTTGAGGAGACGGAGGTTGCAACATAGGTCCTCCTGCGCTGGTAGCTCTTCCGCCATTAGGGCGTCGAAGTGCGGCTGCACCTGCTCTATGGTGAACACGACATGTACCGGCTTGGATAGTGGCACCGGCTCCTCGTCGGAAGCTACGTCCATCGTCTGATTGTCGTCGCTCAGCTTGGCGAGCTCGCTGGCGAGCCAGCATGTCCGACTGCTGGATCGACCCACTGCGAAGCACGAGCCTGACTGCCCTGGCCCACCCAGATCGCCTCCCTCGCCCGCGGGCGCTTTCCACCTGAAACGGTCAGCACCGCCCGCCCCGCTTCCCAGTGCAGGCGATTGCTCCGCCTTCAAATGACACAAGTGTCGTCCGTCCGTCCGTCTGCCGCCGACATTAATGTTACACGGTTACCGAGGCGGCTACTCCGGTGCCACACGTCCGTCCCTCCGCCGCCCACCATTGCTATATAAACTGTTGCGCCGGCCATAGCCGCAGTCATCCGCCTCTGTTCCCTTTCTCCTGTCCACACCACTATTGCCCACCATGGCTTCCTCGTGCTCCAGCGCTCTTCGGGATGGGCGGACGACGGACCACAAGGAGATGACAGCCATTGCTGCCGACTGGCTGGCTGGCTGGCAGCCGGAGGACGACGCCCCCCCAATGGAGAACATGGTAGTCGACGATCCGGCGCTAACTCCCTCCTCCGCGCCATCCTCGCCGGTGCATTGCACCATGACCATCGGCGAGGCCCGTGCCTAATACATGGACACGGTGAGGCAAAAGCGTCAGGAGCAGTTCCGGGAGGCGCAGGCTGACGCCGCCTACAACCACCATCTCCTCCGGGAGCACCTGCAGGCGGAGGAGCAGATCGCCGCGGAGCGGGCGGAGCAGGAGGCACTGCTCGACTCGTACCGCTCCGACCACGAGGGCCGCCTCGAGCGCTGGCGGTACCGCATGCGGGTGGCGTAGGCTGTGGCCGCCTACAAAGAGGGCGATGAAGCGGGCGAGGCGCTGTTTGGCGAGATCGAGGACGAGGCAGAGGACATGCCGGCTCCGACGAGTCCCTGCTCCGTTAGCGTAGACGAGGCCCTGCTCCGCCGAGGCCCCACGGCGCCAACAATGAGGCAGAGGACACCGCCGGCTCCGCCGAGGCCCCGCCGGCGCCGAGGCGGAGGCCCTACTCCGCCGAGGCCCCGCCCCACCAACAACGAAGCAGAGGACATCACCGGCTCAGCCGAGGCCCCACCCTGCCGGCAACGAGGGGGGAGGATTCCCCCTGCTCTGCCGAGGCGCCGCCCCGCCGGCTACGAGACTGAGGACATCGCCGGCTCCATCGAGGCCCTGCCCCGCTGCCAACAAGGCCACGCCACACAGAAAACGAGGAAGAGTAGAACACGGTAGGTCGCCACCGTTCGGGTCCAAGTAAGGCCACCGCTGCTACCCTCCGGTTGAAGCCAAGCTAGGCAGGTTGATCATTGACGGCCGTTTAGCTTCTCGGCGACGACATGGAGTCGGAGAGCTATGTTGGAGAAGGACGCTGCTTCTACTTAACTGTTGGTGCAGTTGGCTCACTGACACGTGGGCCAAATAGGCATCTGGGCCACATGTCAGTTACGCAACTGCACCTGCAGTTAAGTCACCGAATCTCAGTCCGCTGGAGAAGAAGCTTCTATTCGGCTCAGCCGGACACAGGTGGGTAACTTCGGTTAATTAATTATACCTCCAGCGCACCCCTTTTTAGTTGAAGAATGTATGAAATGTAATGAATTCTGGCATGTTTATATGAAATCCGACTATGTATGAATGAATTTAGTTTGATTAGTTCGAATTCTTGTATCACTGGCATTGGATGAACATGCAAAACAATACGTACTAGCATTATTCCCAGGGTGATCACCTCGTTTGCAGCAGTTTCACATGTACTCCCTCCGGTCCTTTTTACTCTGCATACAAGTTTTGTCTGCAGTCAAAGTATCTCTATTTTGACCAATCTTATAGAAAAAAGTATGAACATTCACAATGTGCGAAGTAAAAAGGAACAGAGGGAGTACAAAGAGTTTGAGCAGCTTTTTAGCGTTCCTGTACATTGCAATCAAACACACAGGCCTGGCAATTCATAGAGAACATTCAAAACAATCGATGATTATGCATCTCAGTGATTCACATATCAGAGCCAATTTTTACTTCACAACTAAAGAATAAATAAAAATCGATCAACGCTGCTGACAGCAAAGGGCGTCCCATTTGAAAATATCAAACGCATGTCTTCTTGCTAACATCAATGAGCAAAATTTGACAAGGTTGTCCCATTCCAAAATGTCAAATGCTTGTTGTTTTGCATACATCAATGAGCAAACTTTGACAAGGTTTTCGCATTCCAAAATATCAAATGCCTACGATTGTGGAATGGGCAGGGTTTGCCATCAGTTCGGACATTGACATGGCACCTCGTGCTAAATAAACCAGCTGTTCTTTTTGTGCAGTTCCACCAAAATCAACCAAATTCGCGCGTAGCTTGTATGATTTCGCCCTTATATGTTGCCATGCCTTGAACATATCGGCACCTCCTTTCTTGTGGTGGAAATGAATGATTCGATGTATTCATGAACATTTTGTGCAGTTCCCATTGAAATCAAGCTGAGAACCCCTGTTTGCACAAATACAAAAAAAGTGATTAGTATAAAGCAAACTGTACTATGAATTGACAGTTTAAACAGGCACCTACATGGTCCATGTAGAGCACACTTTTAGAAAAATGGAACTCATCGAAAAGAATCCTAGAACAACATTGTACTTGCGCATCACAACAAAAAAGGGAGATCTGTCAGTCCTTCTGAGCTGAAGTTAGTTTGGTCTTGTGGGGAGTAATGTAACCATCCTTCAACTGCTCCTACTGATGAGAAGATAGACAGGGCTTCTTCATCCTGGCATAATCGGAACTAGTCACTTCACGTACTCCATATTCTTCTTCACAGGAGGATGATCCTGTTGTGCAAAGACAAGAGGACAACTAAATGCTAGCATCCCTGTTTGCTAAAAAAAGTAAAGGAAATATTTAAAACAGCACAGATGAAGCACTTTTCAAGGACAATACCACTTTCTCATGACAGTATTTAAACAGTAGCACAACACCAATAGAGATGACAAAGCTCAATCATATGGATGAAATCCGTGGGCGAGTACCAACCTTTGTAAGGAGGCTTATTGTGTAGAGCATATAGATCAAGCACTTCTCTGGAACCATCTGTTGTTATCTACTGTGGTTACCATGCTTACTATATACTCCTCGATTAGTTTAATGTTTCCAACATCTTCTTGTGTAGTTCCACTAAAATATATGGTATCTTCAAAGAAGATCCCTGTTTGCACAAGTAGAGATAATTACATTAAGAGTGGCATCAAATCAGTGGCAAAACAATTGCTCGTTCCAGCCATAGTAATAAATTAAGACGCAAAACTATATCATTACTTGTGTCATCACAGTTCCAGTGCTTCATTACAGCACCGGGAGTTGATTTTTGTTTTTCTTCCGCTTGTTCTTCCCCTTCATCACTTGGTTCAATAACAGACAAGCTTCGCCTTCAATGTAAGATTTGGCATGTCAATTAGGGAGCACAAGTATAGCACTAAACAACGACATTAATTTTCTAATGAAAGTGGCAAAATACAGGCCAAAAGTTGTGAAATATCCTTATCTTACCTCAATGGGATATTACGGTGCACATACAGATTGGAAGTCTTGTCTCCATTTGTGCAGTTCACTAAAATCAAGCAACATTACCGTACAAGTAGCACAACATATGAAAGCACACTGCACAATCGTGTGAAAGAAGGCTAGTACTGACCTCTCATGATGCGGAATTGAAACAACTCACAAGAACAAGATCTGAACCAACTTTGCCAACACGGATAGGAAGTAAGATCTCCTCTTGTGCAGTTCCACTAAGATCAAGCAATCAAGCAACGTTGTCGGTGTGACATTTTGGTTGAACTGCACAAAACACTCTTAAAACAAAAGTGTTTTGTGCAGTGCAACAAAAGGTCACAATAGCAACAAGGTGAAGTAGATAACCCTGTTTACACAGAGGTGCAAAGGAAACAACTAGTGGTCAATAACGATGGATGACGCAGAAGCCAACAAAAAGAAGCATCTAACATATCTAAATGGGAAAGAAAGCAAGACAGTAGCATTTCTCAAACTGTGGCATTGATTCATATTAACAAAGAGATTAAATTAACAATAAAATTTGTTAAACATGTAATTTGCTTTTAACTATGGCATTGCATCAATTTTCCAGCGGCATTATTAGAGGGTGTTTGTTTACAGGGACTTTTTGGTGTAGGGACTAAAAAAAGTCCCTGTCAGTCCCATCTAAACCAAACAGGAGGGACTTTTAGGGACTAAAAGTGGGCATTTGGGACTAAAGAAAGAAGACCCCGAGGGAGAGTCTTTTTGGGACTTTTTCCAATAGTTGCCTCTGCCCCGCATCGCACCTTATCTCTATTAGTTCATTACTAGGGGTAACATGGTCTTTTAGCATGTCATTTAATAACCTCTAGTCCATGTTTAGTCCCTGGAACCAAGCAGGTAGGGACTAGGGACTTTTTAGTTGGGACTAAAAAAAGTCCTAGGACTTTTTAACCACACAGGGCCTTAGATTAACAACAACTAAAGAGTTGCACGGGACAGTGGAAGCACCAGTACCATTTGCATCTACCGATGTATGAAGGGGTGATGCACAGTCTATTGCAACAAAGAACAAACAACCAAGGAGCATATCTCTGTTGGTCCCAGTTTTGTTATCTTTAGACAACTTTCCCTATGCGAGTGCAGCAAATCTAGTCCTGCTCAAACTCTACAGCCTTGTCCCCCAAAACAAAAAGATCAGTTCGTTACAGATGTGTGTACTGCGTTTGTCATTGTTTTCCCTTTTCGACCAACGTAGGTGCTGGATAGCCAGTCTGTACTAGTACTTTCCCCCTTCCTTTCCTCTTTGAACCACGTCCTAAATTCATGCTATACAACTTTCCCCCATTCCTTTCCTCTTTGAACCACGTCCTAGATTCATGCTATACAACTTTCCCCACTACTTTCCCCCCTTCCTTTCCTTTTTGAACCACGTCCTAGATTCATGCTATACAACTTTCCCCACTACTTTCCCCCATTCCTTTCCTCTTTGAACCACGTCCTAGATTCATGCTATACAACTTTGCCCACTACTTTCCTGTTTGATCCAACACCTAGATTGGAGTGCAGAAGCGGAAAAAGCCCACATGCAGCTAGAGCAATGCATGTGGAATAAGTAAATTATACCTTAAGGTTCTTGGGGTGTAGTTCGGTGGGCAACCGGAGGCTGTTCGGCCCACACTATGTATGGCGGCGAGGAAGAAGGGGTTGGAGGCCCTCCAGCGCTGCCGCTGGGTGAAAGAGAACAGCTGCACCGGTAGTGGAATCCCTCCCTCGCCGACGGCGATAGCGTTAAGCCTCCTTCCATTCCCGGCGGACGGATCCTGCCGGCTCTTTGACCAGCAGTGAGGGGAGAGAGAGAGAGAGGCCAACGAAGTCTTGTTTAGATCTGGAGAGGGTGAGAGAGTGTGAAGAGAGCAACTACAAGCGCTGAGGCTCCAGCGTGTATATATATAATGGAGAGAGAGCGTGAAGAGTGCAAACCCTGGAAAACAAGCGCCGAGGCTGCAGCGTATATGTGATGAGGTGATTATACGGTCACTACGAGATCGTATAGCTCCGTATCCATCCATTTTGACCAGTCAAAGAATCCTCCTGGCACCGCCCCAGATCACTTTCTCTCTCTGTCATGCGGGGCCCACTTGTCATTGGGTGGAAGAAAGAAGTCGAACAAAAACAAAATTATGCTCAAGTGTAGTTATCGAACCCGAGACCTCAAGTTTGATGAGCGAACAGGCTAACCAGCTACACCACCCTCCCGTTATGTTCAACGAAAGGAAAATAACCTTTCATACATTCCTGCATTCGTGTGACAAGCATGCCGTGTTTTTTTTGCGTGGGAGTCATTGGGATTTAAATCATAATCGTGTCATGTGGCTTTGGTGGTAAGGTCTTTTGGGATTTAAAGTAGTGTTGGTAGTACAAAAATAATGCAGCCTTAGTCATCTTACCTCTCTCCACGTAGTACGTTGGGTCCCACCAGTCAGAGGGTGAAACAAACAAATTAATAAGAAAAATTAAAAGTGCCAGCGGTGTATCTTACCTCACACATCTCGCTACTGCTCGTGAACACTGTCCAATTGATCCCTTTGTTCACTCACGTACTATTTTAAGTGAATCCTTATTATAACATGCACACAATTTTTGGGCACTTGTATTCGACCTAAGTCAGTGTGCCACAGTATCTCGTACTACTCCCTCCGTCTAGGTGTAATAAGTCACGTTAGAAGGTGCAGCGGAACCAAGGTGCAAGCAGATTGGAGGAGAAGGAGAAACTTGACCGGTCCTTCCTCCAATCAAAGCCCTGATTTCTGTCTCTAAATGCAACAATTAATCCCAACAACTAAGAGAACTCGTTTTAGCTACCATGCAGGGCCACGTATTAACTCGCATGCAAGCCGACTTTGATTTCTTGACTGATCAACGTGTAGTTGCGCTCCATGCATTGGGTTTCCGGGGGAGATAAGAAGGCAGAGTAAGGAGTGTTTGGTTACATTGCTTAGGCTGGTCATAGTGGTGAGTAACTTGGACTAGTAACATGCATATGTTACTAGTCTATGTTACTACTACATTCGTCCTGGTTTATAGGTCCCCTTTGTAGTTTGTGCCAAATTTTGACCAAAGATTTAACTAACAAAATGTTAATGCATGTCAACAAAAAATTATATTGTTGGATCCGTATTTAAACATAGTTTTCAATGATATAATTTTTTGTGACATGCATGAACATTTTGTTAGTTTAATCTATGGTCAAAATTTGACACGAAATACAATGGGGACCAATAAAGTAGGACAGAGGTAGTACGCGAAGTTTGCCGTCGGAAGCGAGCCGATCTGGCTCTCCTGAGCTAGCAAGGTTTTTCTAGCCCACCCAAGCTAGCTGACCCACAAAAGCTAACATATTTTAACAGTTCCAAATGCCTAACCTTGCCCGGCTAGGCTATAAACTGTTCTTGCTAAGGATCCAAACACTCCCTAAGTAACAACACTCGCTAGCAACGAGGCCAGGAGGGGATTGAGATGCGAAGTTAATGGACGATGCCTAAACATTTTGGGAATATCTGATTTTCGTAAGATGACTTAACACCTAGACGGAGGGAGTACTACTCCTCAGTCTAGCTTTGATGGAATATTCGTCACCTCTTCTCTTCTTGTACGTACTCCATTTGTATCTCACTTCCTGTGGCTTCCCACTCGCACGATATTCCTATTCTATGAACATGTGTGTGCGTGTGCGTGTGTGTGTGTTTAACAACATGTGTGTGTTAGAGAGAGCGACACATCGACCTAATCCTACAGAGAGATGGTGTGTAGTGTACGATTTAGCCGCGAGAGTCGGTGCATCCTCTCGTTTCCGGGCGTCTAGTCAGGACAGGTGGACAGCTGCCACGCCCGCTCCTGACCAGCCTGGCCCACCCAAAGCCCCTCCATCGCCCGCGCGCGCTTCCCGCCCGAAACGGTCAGCGCCGCTACAAAGAATCGGTGCCGCATTCATGCCCGAGCAGAGCGGACGCGACCTCTCACTAGCATCTGCGTTGAAGGGAGAAGCGGATTCAAGAGTGATGGTTGCTTCGTCCATCCAACTTACCGCTGGGCCTATGTGATTTGACGGCTCATTGGTCATTATTACTGAGGTGGTAGGACTGCTGGATATCCCACGCTTTCGGCGAAAGGAGGTACTACTAGATTACAATTTTCTCCATTCTTACAACGGAGGAGTGCGAGAGCAGTGAAAACACGCATGCTCAGTGATTACATGGCCCGCCTCACACTATCACCATATTTTCTTGACACCGTGCGACACCTAACTCTTTACATAGTACTAGTATAGTACGTACTGTAATTTATCAGCGAGAGAAATTTGTACAATGCTATGAAGCTTCCAGCTTCTGTTTCATGTATCTTGCGTCCAAGGTTGCCCGTTGCAACATTTCATCAAATACAAAGGAGACTAACATGCATACTATTGCATCTCAATGATTGACAGATCATAGCCAATATGTACTCCCTCCGTTCCAAAATAAGTGTCTCAACTTTATGCAAACTTTAGTACAAAGTTGTACTACTACTAAACTTGACACTTATTTTGGAATAGAGACAGCTAAAGAAAAAAACCATCCATGCAGTCCCTAGCCCTTGAACCGTAAACCCTAACCAGGCTTTAATTTGCTGGCAACGTTGGAGCTTCCAAAGAAATGAAGTTTGCAACCCTTTGACCATCGGATCATTTTGTGCAGTTTCACCAAAATTGAGATGAGCATCCCTGTGGCAAAAAAAATTAAAGAAGCGTGATTAGAATAAGATTACTGGCACTAGTTGATGAGACATAAACTCATCACAGATACGGTGGGGACCCCTGATTGGGACGTGCCGACAGTGGGTTTTCGTCGTCGGCGACGGCGACCGCATCTACACTAAGCATCCACCCCTTCCCCCGGCGGACGTGATCCACCGGGATGTTAGAGATGTGGCCACAATCGTTTTGTGCGAGAGAGTGTGAAGAGAGAAACCCCAACAAGCAACCGTGTAGGCTCGTCCTGCCTATATATATAGTGGAGCGGTTTCCTTTTCTCTCCATATGAACCTATTTATATTGCGTACGTGCCACTGAAAGAAAAACTTTATTTATAAATGATGTGGCACCTACTACTCGTTCTCCTATAAACCTTGCGCTTGGCATCTCCAAAATATTAACCTTGCGATTGGCTCTTCGCCTCTTCGGGAAGTCGAGCAATAATGGTACTGCAGTATATATAGTTCTGGCTATATGAGACCGAATGAATTGTTGCACGTCCACCACGTGGGCGAGGGTCGAGGGGCGAGGGATAGTGCGTACTATTACATCCATTTCAATATGGACTACATACGGAGCAAAATGAGTGAATCTACACTCTAAAATGCGTCTATATACATCAGTGTTTGGAGTATGTACTAGTAGTTCATATTGAAATCTACTAAAGGACATATATTCCAAACAATATGATAATCTCTCTAACCAAGGTAGGGACGAGGAGTAAACGGAGGGAGTAATAAAATTTTCTCCTCGTCCTGCGAGCCACCGCGCGCGTGGGCGAGGGAGCGGGCGTAAGGCGTACTAGTAAGCAAGCTTCACCACATCCTGCGAGCCACCGCGCCCGTGGGCGGGGGAGACGGCGTACTAAGCAAGCTTCTCCTTGTTCTACGAGTTGACAGGACACATCAAAAGTACTCCAGTGTATAGAGCCTTGCCTCTAAGGTAGGCCCCACATGGTTTGCCTCTTTTTTAACATAATGTGTCAAGTCGCAATTTGTTTGTTCACCCGTGGTAGACAATCCTCCATCAAGTGGACAACCAGTACACGTGTCAAATTACCACGTGGGCTGCCTTTTCATACAGAAATGAGCTCCACCGTGTACCCGCGCGGGTGTGGTTGGGAAAGAGATGGGAGTACGTGCGCCGTGCATGCACCTCTTCTCTTCATGCACGTCCCCCACCTACGTGGGTGCGTGTGAGAGAGATACAAACCTAGACAGATGGCGTGTGCGTTCGTGAGTGTTTTTTGTTTGGGGGTGTGATTTCGTGAATGTATCTGTGGAAATATGTGTTGATGACATCTCAAACAATTTTTTCACACATGCAATGTGTGTGAAATAGTGGCCTATCTATATCATATATAGAGGGGGCGATCCACAAGAAGAGAGGGAGGGGTCATACATATCGATAGAGTCCAAGAGAGGATCAAGTGGGTGGGTGTGAGATCGATGAAGAAAGCCATCGAAATTGTGTGTGTGCAAGTCAAAGATATAGGGCGACCGACCTACCGGAACGTCAGAGGGCACAGGGCAAGTTGGTGTGTGGCAGGGAGACATGACTAGAGTACTCGATGTATCAGTGTGTGTGTGGGGGGGTGGGGGGGTGGGGGAGGCAGAGGCCTAACTAGAGAGGTAGAACGACTCGTATATGTGTTGAGAAGGAGAGACCCAGCTATGTCTTGAGGGATATCGGTCGACATCCATACATAACTGAAGGACGGGAAATAGGTTGGGACAGAGAGAGAGAGGGAGGGAGAGGGGTAGAGTACTGGATGGGTGATGGAGTTGCTTCTCGAAGATGGTGGGAGAGGCCTACTAGACAGACTGAGGGTAGAACTGCGTGATAGATCTGTCCCAAACTGAGGGTTCCCCTTCATCAATAAGAGTGGGGATGTGTTTCTGTGTGTGCCTGTGCGTGATAGATCTGTCGGGATGCATGCATGGATGATGAAGGGGAACCATGTGTTTGGTAAGCAAACCTAACTAGATCGGTAGATCAATTGTTGTTTGTCGGAGGAAGGGAGAGATATAACTAATGAGGTAGATCGATCGATGCGTGGGCAAAAACGAGTTATAAGGACCTAGCTAGCTATATGTATAGCGGGTGATCGGTCGGTG
The DNA here is from genome assembly GCF_018294505.1 of Triticum aestivum. NCBI lineage: Eukaryota > Viridiplantae > Streptophyta > Magnoliopsida > Poales > Poaceae > Triticum > Triticum aestivum. The sequence continues at coordinate 312,272,901 of NC_057802.1, forward strand.
TACATCCATTTGTTAGAGGCAAATAAGGCCCAACGAGACGGATAGACAGAGAGAATGGAGCTAGGAGGTGGTGCGAGAGGCCGAGTTACTAGCTAGATAGGGGGAGGAGTGTGCGGTTGTGAGATCGATGAGGGGCGAGAGTTTACACGTGTGTGGGACCGTATGAGAGACACGAGGCATGGACACAGAAAGGAGGAGATGGAAGGTGCATGTGTATCTTGTAGGCAGACATCGCTGGAGAGGTTTATCGATTGGTGTGTGTCAGAAAGAAGTTGTGGTGACTGTGGGAGACCGACCTAAAGAAAAAAATTAATGTGCGCGATGGATAGAATGTTGACGGAGGGGGAGGGCGAGGAGGGCGTGCTCATGCACGAGAGAAAGTTAGTGCTAGCTACAAAGGTTAGAGGATTGTGTGGGTGTAAGAGACTAACAAAGATCACAATTCGATATGAAAGTGGATTCATATATTTGAATAGGAGATCGTAGTGTTATAAACATATGCCTGCATGAATATAGCGGTGATACGCGTGCTGTGGTTTTGCACATGTTATACCATAATGTGATAATGCATGGCGTTTGCAAGTCACAGCTAAATGTCGAACAATCTAAACCATACTATACATCGAACAATCTCACATATTATTTGAATTTGTGGTAATGTGTGGTGTTTGCAACTCACATCTAAATACTTGTAGGCGTAGGGGGAGGGGCACCATACATTATGTGATAAACACATAATACATACGAGACATGGTTTAGATTATGAAGATCTAGCTAGAGCTTGAAATGTACTGTGATTTGAAATCAACATAAAGTGGATTCAAAAAATCGAGTTCGAGTTCATATAGTACACATAGTTCATATCAAACTCGAGAGTAATCATGTGGTGTGCTGTGAAGATAATACACAAATGATGGTTTAACTTGACAATAATGATGATTGTAGATCTTATTAAAATAGAGAAACGAATTCAAATGGTTTGAATTCAAAACAATCATTATTGTAGATCTTATTCAAATAGAGAAACGAATTCAAATTTAGTTCATATTGAAGCGGTAGTATATACGTTTGGAATTCACTAAAACATTCATTTGAGTAGCAGGTTGCATGCATTATACACGTAGCGAAATATTTTAATTGAACATAACATGAATTCAAAGTTTTGAATGACATTTTTAGTGCGAATTGATTTGGTACAGTACATGGGACTAGACTCTCTTGTGTACAATACATGTTAGGCTTGTCCGGAAATTTCAACCCGCGCCTTGTTACCCCGAAATATTTAAGATATATCTTTGTTTTGTTGTGCTCCGACAACTCCCTCCATCTCAACCCACGCCTTGCTATTCCAAAATTACAATGCGCACGAAAACTCCCACCTCCTGTGAAATCCTGACACGTGAAATGCATGTGATACCCCTGAACCAAAAGAACCGCGTAGCTCAAATCGGTGGGGGTACTTTCATAACTTACCCCACATTTCGGACAAGCGCGTCCCTAAGCCATGGTTCCCCACTCCCATCCCATCCGCCCACCATTCGTACACCGAGGCCGCGAAAACCCACGAAGCCCCACACCCTCCTCCATCCGCCACCGGAGCCTCTTCCCCGACGATGTCGTCCACAGCAACACCTTGACGTCCCTCACCCACCGTACCGGATGAGGATCCGTTGTCGATCTCGTCGTCCCGCCGGTTGCTACCTCTTGAGCACTGCGTTGGTTTTCCCTTGAAGAGGAAAGGGTGATGCAGTAAAGCAGCGTAAGTATTTCCCTCAGTTTTTGAGAACCAAGGTATCAATCCAGTAGGAGGCCACGCACGAGTCCCTCGCACCTACACAAACAAATAAATCCTCGCAACCAACACGATAAGGGGTTGTCAATCCCTACACGGTCACTTACGAGAGTGAGATCTGATAGATATGATAAGATAATATTTTTGGTATTTTTATGATAAAGATGCAAAGTAAAATAAAAGACAATGAAAATAACTAAGTGTTGGAAGATTAATATGATGGAAAATAGACCCGGGGGCCATAGGTTTCACTAGTGGCTTCTCTCAAGAGCATAAGTATTTATGGTGGGTGAACAAATTACTATTGAGCAATTGACAAAATTGAGCATAGTTATGAGAATATCTAGGTATGATCATGTATATAGGCATCACGTCCGAGACAAGTAGACCGACTCCTGCCTGCATCTACTACTATTACTCCACACATCGACCGCTATCCAGCATGCATCTAGAGTATTAAGTTCATAAGAACAGAGTAACGCTTTAAGTAAGATGACATGATGTAGAGGGATAAACTCATGCAATATGATATAAACCCCATCTTGTTATCCTCGATGGCAACAATACAATACGTTCCTTGCTGCCCCTACTGTCACTGGGAAAGGACACCGCAAGATTGAACCCAAAGCTAAGCACTTCTCCCATTGCAAGAAAGATCAATCTAGTAGGCCAAACCAAACTGATAATTCGAAGAGACTTGCAAAGATAACCAATCATACATAAAAGAATTCAGAGAAGATTCAAATATTGTTCATAGATAATCTTGATCATACACCCACAATTCATCGGTCTCAACAAACACACCGCAAAAGAAGGTTACATCGAATAGATCTCTACGAGAGAGGGGGAGAACATTGTATTGAGATCCAAAAAGAGAGAAGAAGCCATCTAGCTAATAACTATGGACCCGAAGGTCTGAGGTAAACTACTCACACATCATCAGAGAGGCTATGGTGTTGATGTAGAAGCCCTCCGTGATCCATGCCCCCTCCAGCGGAGCTCCGGAACAGGCCCCAAGATGGGATCTCACGGGTACAGAAGGTTGCGGCGGTGGAATTAGGTTTTTGGCTCCGTATCTGGTAGTTTGGGGGTACGTAGGTATATATAGGAGGAAGGAGTACGTCCGTGGAGCAACAGGGGGCCCACGAGGGTGGAGGGCGCGCCCCCTACCTCGTGCCCTCCTGGTTGATGTCTTGACGTAGGGTCCAAGTCCTCTGGATCACGTTCGTTCCGAAAATCACGTTCCCGAAGGTTTCATTCCGTTTGGACTCCATTTGATATTCTTTTTCTGCGAAACTCTGAAATAGGCAAAAAACAACAATTCTGGGTTGGGCCTCCGGTTAATAGGTTAGTCCCAAAAATAATATAAAAGTGTATAATAAAGCCCAATAATGTCCAAAACAGACAATAATATAGCATGGAGCAATCAAAAATTATAGATACGCAGGAGACGTATCAAGCATCCCCAAGCTTAATTCCTGCTCGTCCTCGACTAGGTAAATGATAAAAACAGAATTTATGATGTGGAATGCTACTGGGCATAATTTCAATGTAATTCTTCTTAATTGTGGTATGAATATTCAGATCCGAAAGATTCAAGATAAAAGTTCAATATTGACATAAAAATAATAATACTTCAAGCATACTAACTAAGCAATTATGTCTTCTCAAAATAACAAGGCCAAAGAAAGTTCATCCCTACAAAATCATATAGTTCAGTCATGCTCCATTTTTGTCACACAAGAATGCTCTCATCATGCACAACCCCGTTGACAAGCTGATGTCTACTACCCAACCTTATTCTTGTAGACGTTGTTGGGCCTCCAAGTGCAGAGGTTTGTAGGACAGTAGCAAATTTCCCTCAAGTGGATGACCTAAGGTTTATCAATCCGTGGGAGGCGTAGGATGAAGATGGTCTCTCTCAAGAACCCCTGCAACCAAATAACAAAGAGTCTCTTGTGTCCCCAACACACCCAATACAATGGTAAATTGTATAGGTGCACTAGTTCGGCGAAGAGATGGTGATACAAGTGCAATATGGATGGTTGTAACACCCCGCATGTAACTTGCCATATTTGTAACTCCGACTCTTGCCATTTCCGGCTATGTGTTATGTTTTTCCCTCCGTTGTCGGGTTTTGTCTTTCGTCTTGTATTTTGTCTTGTCATGCATTTTCATATCATGTCATCATGTGCATTGCATTTGCATTCGTGTTCGTCTCATGCATCCGAGCATTTTCCCCGTTGTCCGTTTTCCAATCCGGCGCTCCTATCTCCTCCGGTGCACCCCTCTTGTTTTCTTTCGTGTGCGTGTGTCAAACTTTCTCGGAATGTACCGAGGCTTGTCTAGTGGTCTTCTTATACCACCCAGAGACTACCGGTCAAGTTTCGTTCCATTCGGAGGTCGTTTGGTACTCCAAGGGTTAACCGGGCATCCGCAAAGTCCATTTAAGTGTCCAGCAAAAAACCCCTCCAAAACCAGCCCAAAACCCACCAAACTCTCTTCCATGCTCTAGTTCATTCGATCACGATCGTGTGGGAGAAAACCGCACCTCATTTGGAGTCTCCTAGCTCCCTCTACCTATAAAACTCCATCTCCCCCGAAAAACGAAATCACAGACGAACCCTAACCCTCTCCCTCCGCGCCGCGCCGGACGCGTCCGCGTCGGCCGGACAACGTCCGCCGTGCCGCCCAGCCAACCGGAGCGCGCCACGTCACCCTCTCTCTCTTTCCTCCACCGCGCGGCCCGCCGGAGCCCGTCCCCGGCCCCCGCGGCCCGAACTC
>NC_057802.1:312278067-312287672 GCF_018294505.1 Triticum aestivum
TCCAGATCCAATCGGTACCGTTGACTTTCTCGCCCCCTCTTATTTCTCCAAGTCCTGGAAAATCTTCAGCATGTGCTCCTGTTCCCGATGCTATAACTTCTTGCATGTAGCTCCGATTCGTGAGTGTAATATGTCAAATTGTTCGCCTCGTGATGCTCTACATTTTGTTCAATTGCACCATGTTCATTAGAGGTCATCTTGATGCCCGAATCTCTGTTGGAAGAGGGCTAGTTGCTGTTATTCTCTGATTCTTATCAGAACTTGGAGATTTGTCATTTTTGTATCATTTATTCTGTGCATCTTTTGAGCATGCGCTCTACACGTGTTTTGAAGTATGCCATGCTATTTTTCCAGTGGTCGAGGCCATGTATTTTTGTGACCTCTGTGATGACTAGCACAAGCATGCAAAGTAGGCCCCGTAATAATTCTGATTTCAGGGACTTAGTGATTTCTCTAAGTCCTTGTCTGCTGTAATTTTGTTGCCATGTAAACTTGATGCTACAGAGAGATCCATGCATATTTTGGAGATGTTCATTAAGGATGTTTTGTTGATATAGTTGTAGTTGATCCAAACCTGCAATTGTTGGAAATTATGGAGTGCCATAGCATGACTCAATCTTGCTCTACTTTTGCTATAAAATATTTCTGGCAGATTCTTAACATGATATGCAATTTCGCCAAGCTTATTGTAGTTGATCCTTACATGCTATGCAATTGTTCTTGCCATCGATAGCTTCATAAACATGCCATATTTCTGTAGGTATGCTTGGATTGTAGTGAATTTCTCTGTAGTGAGTGCATTAAGCTGACAAAGAGGCCTACATATTAATATTTATGCCATGCTCTGTTTTCTGCTAAGTCTGAAACCTGTTAACGAAACTTGCTATGTTTACATGCTTGCCATCATATCTTCTGGTCCATTTTCGCTTATAGTCATTAAGGGACTTTTGTCATGTGCATTTATTAGAACACTTCCATGCCTTGTTTTGCTATGTTAAATTCCTGTAGCATGTTGATTTCGTGCTCTGAACATTGCTACCTGATGCTGATTTCTGCCATGTCCAGTTTTTCACCGTCAGTGAACCTGTAATCTTTTGCACTTTTTCCATGCTTGTTTGAGCTTGATATGTTGTGATCTAGCCATAGCTCAGTGTTCATCTTTTGTCAAGCATCTCCTTTAGATTACTTTCATGTGCTTTGTTGCTATGTTGGGGTGCTGTAGCATTGTTGCTTTTTGCATTTTATGTACTATCTTGCTGTTTATCGCAGATTAGTGTCATTCTTGTTTTGCTTGCCATTTGCAAACCGTGCATCCGATTCCGGTGATCTTTATATCGATTTCGACCGAAATCACCTCATATTTCCAGTGGCATGCTTGGTTTGCCAAGTTACTGCCATGTTCATCATTTTCCTTCCGGAGCACGCATATGCATCGCATATCATATCTCGCATATCATACATGTTTTGCATCATGTTGCTTGCGCATTTCTCATTGTTGATTGTGGTTCCGTTTGTTTGTGTTCTTGTCTTGGGTAGAGCCGGGAGACGAGTTCGTGAACGAGGAACCTGTCGAGTACGCTTACGAGGATCAAGCTTTGCACAACTCTGAGAATCTTGCAGGCAAGATGACCACCCCTCGAAATCACTTCTATCTTTGCTATGCTAGTTGTTCGCTCTATTGCCATGCTCGCTACCTATCACTTGCTATATTATGTCTCCCATTTTAGCCATGTCAGCCTCTAACCACCTTTTCCTAGCAAACAGTTGTTTGGCTATGTTACCGCTTTTGCTCAGCCCCTCTTATAACGTTGCTAGTTGCAGGTGAAGTTGAAGTTTGTTCCATGTTGGAACATGGATATGTTGGGATATCACAATATCTCTTATTTAGTTAATGCATCTATATATATTTGGTAAAGGGTGGAAGGCTCGGCCTTATGCCTGGTGTTTTGTTCCACTCTTGCCGCCCTAGTTACTGTTATACCGGGATTATGTTCCTTGAGTTTGTGTTCCTTACGCGGTCGGGTGATTTATGGGACCCCCTTGACAGTTCGCCTTGAATAAAACTCCTCCAGCAAGGCCCAACCTTGGTTTTACCATTTGCCACCTAAGCCTTTTCCCCCGGGTTTTCGCGAGCCCGAGGGTCATTTTTATTTAAACCCCCGGGCCAGTGTTCCTCTGAGTGCTGGTCCAAACTAGAGCCACTTGCAGCGCCACCTTGGGGAAACTCGAGGATTGGTTTTAGCTGTACGTAGTGTTCATCCGGTGTGCCCTCAGAACAAGATATGTGCAGCTCCTATCGGGATTTGTCGGCACATTCGGGCGGCTTTGCTGGTTTTGTTTTACCATTGTCGAAATGTCTTGTAAACCAGGATTCCGAGACTGATCGGGTCTTTCCGGGAGAAGGTTTATCCTTCGTTGACCGTGAGAGCTTATGATGGGCTAAGTTGGGACACCCCTGCAGGGTATTATCTTTCGAAAGCCGTGCCCGCGGTTATGAGGCAGATGGGAATTTGTTAATGTCCGGTTGTAGATAACTTGTCACTTGACCCAATTAAAATACATCCACTGCATGCGTAGCCGTGATGGTCTCTTCTCGGCGGAGCCCGGGAAGTGAACACGGTCTGAGTTATGTATGACGTAAGTAGGTGTTCAGGATCACTTCTTGGTCATTGCTAGATGACGTCCGTTCCGTTGCTTCTCTTCTCGCTCTCATTTGCGCAAGTTAGCCACCATATATGCTTTTGCCGCTGCAGCTCCACCTCTTTGCACCATCTTTTCCTACAAGATTAAATAGTCTTGATCACGCGGGTGTGAGATTGCTGAGTCCTCGTGACTCACAGATTCTACCAAAACAGTTGCAGGTGCCGACGATGCCAGTGCAGATGATGGCGTCGATCTCAAGTGGGAGTTCGACGAGGAACATGGTCGTTACTATGTGTCTTTTCCTGATGATCAGTAGTGGAGCCCAGTTGGGACGATCGGGGATCTAGCATTTGGGGTTGTCTTATTTTCATCTGGATTTTGGCCGTAGCCGGCCTATATGCTTGTATTTTGGATGATGTATGAATAATATTTATGTATTGTGTGAAGTGGCGATTGTAAGCCAACTCTTTATCCCATTCTTGTTCATTACATGGGATTGTGTGAAGATGACCCTTCTTGCGACAAAACCACTATGCGGTTATGCCTCTAAGTCGTGCCTCGACACGTGGGAGATATAGCCGCATCGTGGGCGTTACAAGTTGGTAATCAGAGCCATCCCCGACTGAGGAGCCCCCTGCTTGATCGAATCGCTGGCGTTGTTGAGTCTAGATCAAAAATGTTTTGAGTCTTAGGATTATATATATTGGAGAGTAGGATTCTTTTTACTCCTCAGTCCCTTCGTCGCTCTGGTGAGGTCTCCTGACGTAGAAGTTTTCACTATTCTCTCCTCAAATTTCACTACATTTTTTTTAGGATCACGCGGGTATCTTGGAATCGTTCCGATCGATTTGTGACGAGAACATTGTTCTTGGTGCCTCCTGTCATTTAGGGGTTGTGGCAGTGTCCCGGGGAGTTGAGCTCCGAGGTGTTGTCGTCACAATTTTATCGTTGCAGTTCTGGAATACCTGAGTTTCGCCGACATCGAAATCTCTTTTATGCAGTTGTTGGTGAGATCACCTCGACGCCACCCAGTACTGGGGCGGGAGTTCGGGAGTATTGCCATAACTTGTATAACGGATGTTTTTCGAAGGTTGAGGTAAACGATTTCCGAAGATTTCTTGGTTATGTGTTGACGGATGGATACAGCTGGATCTAGGGATTGCTAGTTTGGGTGATATATATTTTGTGTCCCCTGTATCCCTTACACCAGATTGCATAACCAGAAAGTTTCGAGAGTTTATAAGTGGGAATTTTAGTAGCCTTAGGATATCTTTCCGACAGACGCATGATATGAGATTGGGGTTCGACGTCTAGTGGTCCGCCTTTCCACGGTTGATTTTACAGTGGTCTCGTTGTGTCTTAAAGAGTCCATGGCTTTGCCGACTCGGGGACGCTTCGTATGTCATGTGCACAGCCTTGTACATGATGGTGCTGTACGATTGAGCCCGTGTGGGCCCCACCACGAAAACTTCGAACGAAATATCTATCATATGTTTGTTCCGGCTTATTCTGCAAGCCAATACTTTGTTTTATTTTGTATTGTGGTATTCGAGTTGCTTCGAATTCATATGATCATTCCATATCTTTTTCAAGTGGCTTCTCAACTTATGGAAGTGTGATGATTTACTACGGAATTCATTCGTTCATCTTCGTTCCAATATTTATTGTGAAGACTATATGTTGCAATTTCTATCCGTTGATTCTACTTATCTATTTGTCTATCAAGATGCTAACGGATGTCACCCTCTTCAGGATGGCTCCGCCAACGCGTCAGAATCCGGATCGCAATGAAGGGAGTCAAGCGAACCCTCCGCCACCACCTCCACCTCCGGAGGCATGGCAAGCAATCATGGCAGCCACCAATGCCAATGCTCAGATGATTCTGCAACTCTTGCAAGAACGTACTCAAGGGCAAGGCAATCAAGGCAATCAAGGTCAAGGCAACAATCAGTTTCACTTTGCCACTCTCAACCAGTTTCTCGCAAATCAGCCCAAGTCTTTCAGCTACTGTGCCGAGGCCACGGATGCCGATGATTGGCTCGTGGACATCAACAAGCATTTTGAATGTAGCAATGTCAGGCCTGAGGACTATGTCAAGTTTGCTTCTTTCCAGCTCAAGGACCAAGCCGCTGATTGGTATCAACAATACAAAGATTCCAGAGGAGGTCGTGTGATCACTTGGACTGACTTCTGTCGGGACTTCAAAGCGCACCACATTCCACAAAGTGTTGTTGAGAGCAAGCGTGAGGAGTTCCGCAATGTCAAGCAAGGCAACATGTCTGTGTATCAATACAACATTCAGTTTCAGAAACTTGCTCGCTTCGCTAAACAAGACGTTCCTGATGAAAAGAGTATGATCTATCACTTCAGAGGTGGCCTTAAAGAGGATCTGCAGTTAGCTCTCGTTCTTGTTGAGCCTACTCAGTTTGATCAATTCTACAATATGGCACTGAAGCAAGAGGCTGCTCAGCTCAAGTGTGAGGCTTCTAAGAAGAGAGTCAGGGACGCAGTTCAGTCTTCTTCTTCCTCACTTGTGACAGCTAAGCAACAGAAGTTCTGGTTGCCTCCTCCTCCTCCGTTTCGTCAGCCTTATCAGCAGAAGAACAAAGGTGGCCATGGTTCTTCCAACTCTTCCAACTCTGGCTATCAGAACAAGTCTGAGAATCAAGCTCCAAAGTCCAATGCTCCTTATCACCGTCCACTCTCAGAGGTGACTTGCAACAAATGTCAGCAGAAAGGTCACTATGCTAACAAGTGCTTCAACCAGAGGCGTCTTCCTCCTCCTCCTCCTGTCAAATCTTCCAGCAATGCAGTGGTCAAGCATAATCCAAAGTCTGCAAAGGTGAACATGATGAATGCAGCTCAAGCGGAGGAATCTACTGATGTGATAATGGGTAATCTTCCTGTTAACGATATTCCTGCAAAAGTTCTTTTTGATACTGGTGCATCTCTTTCTTTCATTTCAAGACCTTTTGTTGCCAAGCATGAATTTGTGACGGAAAATATCCCTATCCCGTTGAAGGTTGTGTCTCCGGGCAAACAAATGACATCTAATAATTGTGTCCCGGATGTTTCCATCAAGATGGGCGACTATATATTTCTGTCTAAACCAGTTGTTCTTGGTGACTCGGATATTGATCTTATTCTCGGGATGGACTGGCTTTCTAAGCACAAGGCTCAACTTGATTGTGCTGCCAGGGAAATTCAATTGACACACTCGTCTGAGGATGTGATTATCTATGCCGCTCGTGATGAAACCATTCGGTTTTTCTCTCTCAATGAGAAGGGCGAATTGAATGCCATCTCTCAAATTCCAGTCGTTTGCGAGTATCAAGATGTCTTTCCAGAAGAGCTTCCGGGTATGCCTCCTCATCGGCCAGTTGAGTTCGTTATCGAACTAGAGCCAGGCACTGAACCCGTTTGCAAGCGTCCATACAAGCTTGGACCCAACGAGCTGAAGGAATTGAAGAAGCAGCTCGATGAACAAGAACGTCTGGGTTTGATCAGACCGAGTTCTTCTCCATGGGGTTGTGGTGTTCTTTTTGTCAAGAAGAAGGATGGCACGGACCGACTTTGTGTCGACTACCGTCCATTGAACAAGAAGACAATCAAGAACAAGTATCCACTTCCCAACATCAATGAGCTATTTGAGCAACTCAAAGGGGCTAAAGTATTCTCGAAGCTTGACCTTTGTATGGGTTATCATCAGATTCGCATTCGTGAAGAAGATATTCCCAAGACAGCATTCAGAACAAGCTTTGGTTCTTATGAATATACTGTCGTGTCTTTCGGCCTTGTCAATGCTCCTCCGCTGTTCTCTCGGATGATGAATTTCATCTTCAACCCCTATACCAATGAATTCGTTCTGGTGTATCTCGATGATATCTTGGTCTTCTCCAAGAATAAGCAGGATCATGCCAAACATTTGCGATTGGTGCTCAACAAGCTCAGAGAGTATCAATTCTATGCGAAGTTCTCCAAATGTGAGTTTTGGCTCGATGAAGTTCTTTTCCTTGGTCACATCATCTCTGCCAAGGGCATCGCTGTTAACCCCGAGAAGGTGTCCGCAGTTGTGGATTGGGAGACTCCTCAAAATGTCAAGCAGCTCCGCAGTTTTCTTGGTCTTGCAAGCTATTGCCGAAGATTCGTTGAGAATTTCTCCAAGATTGCAAAGCCTCTTTCCAACCTCCTACAGAAGCATGTGAAGTATGTCTGGTCTCCTGAGTGTGACGTTGCTTTCAACACTCTCAAAGAGAAACTAGTCACAACTCCTGTCTTGACTCCTCCTGATGAGTCCAAGCCGTATGAAGTTTTCTGTGATGCTTCTCTCCAAGGTCTCGGTGCTGTATTAATGCAAGAGAAGAAAGTTGTGGCCTATACCTCTCGTCAGTTGAAGCCCAACGAGAAGAACTACCCCACTCACGATCTTGAGTTGGCGGCAGTTGTCCATGCATTAATAACGTGGAGACATCTCTTGTTGGGAAGACAAGTGGACATTTTCACTGATCACAAGAGTCTCAAGTATATCTTCACTCAGCCCAACCTCAACCTCAGGCAGACTCGATGGGTCGAAATGATTCAAGAGTGCAATCCGAGTATTGAATATACTCCAGGCAAAGCAAATGTCATTGCAGATGCTTTAAGCAGGAAGGCTTATTGCAACAGCTTAATTCTCAAGCCTTTCCAACCGGATCTTTGTGAAGCTTTCCGCAAGCTGAATCTCCAAGTTGTTCCTCAAGGCTTTCTTGCCAACCTCATAGTATCTCCTACTTTGGAAGATCAAATTCGTGAGGCACAACTCCTTGATGCCATGGTGAAGAAGGTGAAACGTGGTATCGACAAGGGTCTTTCCAAATACAAGTGCTATCGCATTGATGACAGAGACACTTTATTCTTCGAGGACCGGATTGTGGTTCCTAAAGGTGATCTAAGGAAAGTCATAATGAACGAGGCGCACAATTCTCTCTTTTCCATTCATCCTGGAAGTACGAAGATGTATCATGACCTCAAGCAGTCGTATTGGTGGACTCGAATGAAGCGAGAAATTGCTCAATTCGTGAATGAATGTGATGTCTGCCGAAGAGTGAAAGCAGAACACCAACGACCAGCTGGTCTCCTCCAACCTCTTGCTATCCCAGAATGGAAGTTTGATCATATCGAAATGGACTTCGTGACTGGATTTCCAAAGTCCAAGCGCGGAAATGATGCTATCTTCGTTGTCATCGACAAGCTCTCTAAAGTGGCTCATTTCCTTCCAATCAAGGAATCCATCATAGCAGCTCAGCTGGCAGAGCTCTACACCTCCAGAATTGTCTCCTTGCACGGCATTCCACAATTGATTTCTTCAGATCGTGGAAGCATCTTCACCTCCAAGTTCTGGGATTCCTTCCAGAATGCCATGGGCACAAACATTCGCTTCAGCACAGCTTTCCATCCTCAAACTAGTGGCCAAGTCGAGCGAGTCAATCAAATTCTTGAAGATATGCTCAGGGCTTGTGTCATTTCCTTTGGCATGAAATGGGAAGATTGTCTTCCTTATGCTGAATTCTCCTACAACAACAGCTTCCAAGCGAGTTCGGGCAAGGCCCCATTCGAGATTCTCTATGGCAGAAAGTGCCGTACTCCTCTCAATTGGTCAGAGACTGGTGAACGCCAACTTCTTGGCAATGACTTAATCACTGAAGCTGAAGAAATGTGTAAAGTCATCCGTGATAATCTCAAAGCCGCGCAATCGCGTCAGAAGAGCTACTATGATAGTAAGCATCGTGATTTGGCTTTCGAGATCGGAGACCATGTCTACCTCCGCGTCTCTCCAATGAAAGGCACTCGTCGCTTCGGTATCAAAGGGAAGCTTGCCCCTAGATACGTGGGTCCTTTCAAGATCATTGGCAAAAGAGGTGACCTCGCCTATCAACTTGAGCTTCCTTCCAACTTCGCGAACGTGCACGATGTGTTCCACGTGTCACAGCTCCGCAAATGCTTCAAGACGCCTGAGCGCACTATCAACTTCGAAGAGATTGACCTCCAAGAAGATTTGTCTTATCATGAGCACCCCGTTGCTATTCTTGAAGAAACTGAGCGCAAGACTCGCAACAAGTCAATCAAATTCCTGAAAGTGAAATGGTCGCACCATTCCGACCGGGAAGCCACCTGGGAATGCGAGGACCATCTCCGTTCCGAATATCCGGAGTTCTTTCAGTCCTAGATCTCGGGACGAGATCCTCTCGTAGTGGTGGAGTGTTGTAACACCCCGCATGTAACTTGCCATATTTGTAACTCCGACTCTTGCCATTTCCGGCTATGTGTTATGTTTTTCCCTCCGTTGTCGGGTTTTGTCTTTCGTTTTGTATTTTGTCTTGTCATGCATTTTCATATCATGTCATCATGTGCATTGCATTTGCATACGTGTTCGTCTCATGCATCCGAGCATTTTCCACGTTGTCCATTTTCCAATCCGGCGCTCCTATCTCCTCCGGTGCACCCCTCTTGTTTTCTTTCGTGTGCTTGTGTCAAACTTTCTCGGAATGGACCGAGGCTTGTCTAGTGGTCTTCTTATACCACCCGGAGACTACCGGTCAAGTTTCGTTCCATTTGTAGGTCGTTTGGTACTCCAACGGTTAACCGGGCATCCGCAAAGTCCATTTGAGTGTCCAGAAAAAACCCCCTCCAAAACCAGCCCAAAACCCACCAAACTCTCTTCCATGCTCTAGGTCGTTCGATCACGATCGTGTGGGCGAAAACCGCACCTCATTTGGAGTCTCCTAGCTCCCTCTACCTATAAAACTCCATCTCCTCCGAAAAACGAAATCACAGACGAACCCTAACCCTCTCCCTCCGCGCCGCGCCGGACGCGTCCGCGTCGGCCGGACAACGTCCGCCGCGCCGCCCGGCCAACCGGAGCGCGCCACATCACCCCCTCTCTCTCTCCTCCACCGCGCGGCCCGCCGGAGCCCGTCCCCGGC